>NW_027450151.1:0-22442 GCF_964194025.1 Convolutriloba macropyga | reverse complement strand
TCAAACGTTTTCTGCAAAAACAAATCGAACACCATATTGGGACAACGGATCAAAAACTAAACTATTAAAATTGCGTGTTGGCCATCTGGACAGCGAGCAACATGTTTGGTAGCTATGTTTTGTTCGATTGTGATAAACTCATCTCAAATCCCACTGGTCAATGGCCATGGCTTGCGAATCCTGACCAAATGAGGTGATTTTTTGCCCTAGTTACCGGGTAAAGCTTAAGGTCAGCTAATGAATTCAAACAGAATTTTTTTTTACCCACTGTGCACTTAGAACAGCGTCTTTATAATCACTGTCATTTTTCTCGACACCACTACGATATCGTCAACTCAGACGAAGATAGTGATGTGATACTGTCTTTCTACTCTCCTAAACAGACAATGACTGTTCCTACTTCTGTTGAATCCTTGTCACATTAAAAACTCCACAAGTATCCTTTTCCAGATGTGAGTTGGTTGCTTCAAAACCTATATGGCTTATTTTAGCTAAATTACTTATATATCGATCCTCTCCTCGTCTCACATGCTCTGCAGGTTGTTCCAAGTAAACTCCTCTTCCAGTAGTTGAGTGCAGGAAGGTTCACGTGACATCAAACATGCATTGCAAGACTTTGCTTCGATGACACCTATATAAAGTCCTGAATAATGTTCTGGAAGGCACAATAGAGCAAAATTATCAGTAATCCGGTCCTACCAGTTAAATACTGCCCGCCATATATTAGGTCTAAGTGCTCATTGCTTCATGACAACCCTATTGCAGAAATGTACTCTGTCTCAGTTTCGTGTCGTCTTTTTGACAGCCAGCATCTGGCGGCTTATTTTCTAGATATTCTGCATTTTCTGGTAAGTCAGGTGTCTCTGCTCTGCCAAGGATTGAGCTCATTCTTAACTCACCCAAGGTCACATCTAGATCTGCAGTCACCTCGGGTTAGTTGGGTACGTACACATGGTTTCTGTTGTTGCAGCTAGAGCAACATAAAGAGTTGCTTCTGTCCCTGCCTCTTATCTTCATAAAGACTGTGCACCCAGAACTAACCGTTCGCTTCATAGAACACTTTGGTTTTGAACCTCTCATCATATCTGTCAAACAATGTCTCCTTGTCATCATATCAGGCTTCAGATCTTGTTTTTTGGGGCATGTTTTTCCCATATGATCTTTGGAAGTGATGTATAAACAAAAAGATGTCCTTTCGTCTGTAAATTCTTGTTGTACATCTCAGCCATTCTGCGGCCTCTCTAGTATGTCGTCTCTAGTATATATGCATGCCAGCTGTCTTTCATATCTGCCTTCAATGTTCTTCTGGTGTGGTCGTTGTTCCACCCTTTCTTTTCTTAGCCGTCTTTTTGCAACACATCTGCTGCACTGCGTTGCCTTTTTTCCTTCTGAAGTATTTTGCAAAAATTCAAGTGATCAGACACAGGTAGCACATAAACTTTGTGGCTCCGTTCTCGGACTGAAGTTTCATTGCTAATACACCCAACCATTATGTCCCTTGTGTCTTTGTGCTGTGCTACTTCTGCAAAAATTTTTTAAACGCTGCTTTGTTTGTCGCTGAGTTGAGGTTCTTCTAGATGAAGAGGTTTTCTTGACTCATTAGCAGACCGTTTAAGACCAACGCATTGAAGAAGGTCTTTGATGAGTTTGTTTTCCCTGCTGAATGTTTTCTTGTCCTCTGCTGTAGAAATTGTCCAATTTTCCTTAATTTATGTTCAAGCCAGCTGTGTCACGAAGGTCACTACTGTCGGAGTCTCCATACTCTTAATTTTTTTCTGCAAAATCCTCTAAGCATTTGATTCATCTCCAATACCGTCATCTCGGACACTTGAATCCAAAGATATTGCCAATTGGCCCCACTCTTCGTTTCTATTGTCCTTGATTTCAGCAGCTGCCTTTTTTGTGTTTTTTTCCTTCGTTTGATTTATTTGCGAATAGCCCGGGCTCATTCTGTCCACAGTTAGAGTTTTTTAAGAGCTTCAGGTTTGTTCCCGTTTATGCCAAAATCGTCACTGTCTTTAATCTATTATGATTTGAGCGAGCCAAACAAATGTGAAAAGAAAACAAACTAAGCAAAAATATGAGTGTCAACAAATTGGTTTTGTTTATGAAATTGTTTTTTTTTGACATAGAAAATTGTCCAGCTCATACCCATTGGGTTTGAATTTTGGCAGGCTTTTATTTTCTAGCTAGAAAACCCTTTTGTTCCGCTCACGAAATTTCATAAACAAACACGGTTGTTTTTTTCAATTTTCAACAAAAACCCTATATGATCCCACTCTAGCGCGTTCAAAAATTTAGACAATAATGTGCTCTTGCGAGTCCAAATAAGTCACATTTTTGTTACTAACTGATTTTATGAACAACCATGGTTCACTTTGTGATTGAGTTGCTAATATTAAACCGTACAGTGCAACGTGAACTCAGCTACCTGCTAGAAATACCCACAATAATTGATTTTTGCGACATGGATACAAGTTTACTGATATCCCTGCCTCTACTCCTCTTGAAGACTGTGCAATCAAAATTGACTCCTCCGTTCATAGAAAACTTTATATTTGAACCTCTGATCACGACTTTGTAGGGAATGTTTGCCCATATTGTTTTTGGAAGCCCTGTGTAAATGAAAAGATATCTTTCCATCTCCGGCAACTTCTTGTTGCACCCCTCAGCTAACCCCTTCTGTGGCATCTTTAGTATGTCGTCTCTAGTATGTATGCATGTCTGCTATCTTCCATTTACAGGAGCTGCGCTGCCTGTACTTGTCGTCTGTGATCGTGTGGTTGTTAATGGAGCCATTGCTTTACTTAGCTGTCCTTTTGCACAACATCTGTTGCACTGCGATGCTTTTTTCTCCAGAAGTATTTAGCAAAAAGACCAGTGATCAGACACAGTTAGCAGTTAAGTTTCGTGTGTCCGTTCTCGAATTAAAGATTTACTTCAATTACACTCAACCACTATGCCCCTTGAGCCGTAGCGCTCTGCTATCACAAAAGTTCTGCAAAGATTTTGAAAACTCTTCATTGTTTGTCGCTGGGTTGAGGCTCTTCTAATTGGAGAAGTTTTGTTGACACATTGGCGGACTTTTGAGGACCAAAACATCAAAGAAGGTCTTTGCTTTGTTGAGTTTGCTTTCCCTGCTGACTGTAGTCCTGTCCTGTAGAAGTTGTCCAATTTTCCTAAGATTGTGTTCCAGCCGTCTGTGTCACGAAGACAACTACTGTCGTTGTTTTTCTTGTCCTTGATTTCAGCAACTGCTTTTTCGTGGGTTTTCTTCCCTTCGTTTGCTTTATTTGCCTAGAGCCTGGGCTCATTGTTTAGCTCTTCTGTCTACAGTTAGGGCTTCCTTTAGAGCTTCTTGTTTTTCATGTAAATGCCCAAACCGTCACTGTCTTTTAGCCTATTAAGATTTGATCGAGCAAAACAAGTGTGGAAAAATAAACTAAGCAAAAACTTATGACCGTCAACAACAAACTGGTTTTGTTCATGAAATTTTTTTGTTCTTGAAAACTGCTGAGCCCATACCGGTTGGATCTGAACTTTGGCAGGCGTTTGTTTTCTAACTTAGTTTAAAAAAACATTTTGTTCCGCTGGCAAAAGTTCATAAACCAACCTCAATTAAGTCAATTTTTTTTAATTTTCGACAAAAACCATATATGCTCCCACTCTCGCGCGTTCAAAAATTTTTTCCATAATGCGTCCCTACAAGTCAATACGAGTGAAGTTTTTGTAACTGATTTTTTGAACAACCATTGTCCAGACGAGTTCCAGACCTATGTCCAGACCAAATGCATGGATGATCTCTGCAGATCTTCAATTACGAAAGTATTTCACCAACATACATGACAATAAATAAACACAATAAGATATATCAATAAATTAAAAACTTAAACACTCTTAGCAAATATTTTGCCACCTTTTTTCATAATTTACGGCTTGCTGAAACGTTCCAGCTCCCATCACTTTGGAGATGGAGGTTGAGCCTGGTTTTTTAACTAGTGCTCTTCTCAAAATCTCCTATAGTTGTTTTTTGTAACTCCGCCGTAGCCGGTTTCCAGCGCGGTTGAGAGAACGAGGGGAACACACCCTAAACATACTGAAAAATCTCAAAAAGTTGTTCGTTATTTCAATTGTAGATTTTTGCCGACATTATTTCACATATTTTAGCTGTGGAAACGTCCCCTGATCCGATTATCGTGCGTTCGAAGCGTCCTCTGATCAGAAAAAAGTGCGTTCGAAACGTCCTCTGATCAGACAAAACTGTGTTCGAAACGTCCTCTGATCAGACAAAAGTCTGTTCGAAACGTCCTCTGATCAGACAAAACTGTGTTCGAAACTTCCTCTGATCAGACAAAAGTGTGTTCGAAACGTCCTCTGATCAGACAAAAGTGTGTTCAAAACGTCCTCTGATCAGACAAAAGTGCGTTCGAAACGTCCTCTGATCAGTCTAAAGTTCGTTCGAAACGTCCTCTGATCAGACAAAAGTTCGGTCGAAACGTCGCTCTGATCAGAAAAAAGTCTGTTCGAAACGTCCTCTGATCAGACAAAAGTGTGTTCGAAACGTCCTCTGATCAAACAAAAGTGTGTTCGAAACGTCCTCTGATCAGACAAAAGTTCGTTAGAAACGTCCTCTGATCAGACAAAAGTGCGGTCGAAACGTCGCTCTAATCAGAAAAAAGTCTGTTCGAAACGTCCTCTGATCAGACAAAACTGTGTTCGAAACGTCCTCTGATCAGACAAAACTGTGTTCGAAACGTCCTCTGATCAGACAAAAGTGTGTTCGAAACCTCCTCTGATCAGACAAAACTGTGTTCGAAACGTCCTCTGATCAGACAAAAGTCTGTTCGAAACGTCCTCTGATCAGACAAAACTGTGTTCGAAACGTCCTCTGATCAGACAAAAGTGTGTTCGAAACGTCCTCTGATCAGAAAAAAGTGTGTTCGAAACGTTCTCTGATCAGACAAAAGGGCGTTCGAAACGTCCTCTGATCAGTTTAAAGTTCGTTCGAAACGTCCTCTGATCAGACAAAAGTGCGGTCGAAACGTCGCTCTGATCAGAAAAAAGTCTGTTCGAAACGTCCTCTGATCAGACAAAAGTGTGTTCGAAACGTCCTCTGATCAGACAAAAGTGTGTTCGAAACGTCCTCTGATCAGACAAAAGTGTGTTCGAAAGGTCCTCTGATCAGGTAAAAGTTCGTTAGAAACGTCCTCTGATCAGACAAAAGTGCGGTCGAAACGTCGCTCTTATCAGAAAAAAGTCTGTTCGAAACGTCCTCTGATCAGACAAAACTGTGTTCGAAGCGTCCTCTGATCAGACAAAAGTGCGTTCGAAGCGTCCTCTGATCAGACTAAAGTTCGTTCGAAACGTCCTCTGATTAGACTTAAGTGCGTTCGAAATGTCCTCTGATCAGACTGGTGTGCGCTCCAAAACTTCTCCTAATCAGACTAGTGTGCGCTCGAAAACCTCCCTGATCAGACTACTGTGCGCTCGAAAACTTCTCCTAATCAGACTAGTGTGCGCTCGAAAACCTCCCTGATCACACTAATGTGCGTTCGAAATTGTCTCTGATATTATCTCTGATCAGACTAGTGTGCGCTAGAAACTGCCTCTGATCAGACCGTCCCAGACCGAAGTGACCTCTGACCATGACAAGTTCTAGACCATTGTCCAGACTAAAGTGCGCTCGAAGCCTTTCCAGACCATGTAATTCGAGCGCACCGGGAACATGTGTGGGCTCTAAGATCGTCTGATCTGGGGTCACTTTGGTCTCACCACCTCGACCTGGGCCTGCAGGTTGAATTTATGGTTGACAATAAAATAATTCGACAGACCTTCTTTTGGCACACAATTTCCCATTGTTTGTGAGTCTTCCGGGAATAGTGAACACTTGGGAATGCCAGCCTTGAGTTGCTTTGAATGCCGCGGGGGTCCAACTTCCACCATCACCGCCACCATTTGTCAGAGATGTACCTGTTCACAAATGGACAAATTTTTCAAATATCAACACTCTAAATATCAACACTCTATCAACACTTTAAATGATTCTTCTTTTAATCACACACAATGAACTAGACTTGCAAAGTCTTGGCTAGGACTTGGATTTAGAGTGCCACCCAGGATGAAGTCCACGACCCAAGACATGTACTGTTCGGTCTGGCCGTTAATCTTGACAACGGTCTGGCTGATGGTCTGGCCTACGGTCTGGACAATGGTCTGGCCTAGGATCTGTTCGGTATGGCCATTGGTCTGGACAACGGTCTGGCCTAAGGTCTGTTCGGTCTGCCCAATGGTCTGGACAATGTCTGGTCAGTCTGGCCAATGGTGTCCAAAGTCTGTTCAGTCTGGCCAATACCTATCTTTGGGTATTGTCGATCTGGCCAATGCCTGTTTTGGGTATAGTCGGCCTGGCCAATACCTGTCTTGGGTCGCGGACTTCATCCTGGGCAAGTTTAAAAAGTGACTTGATCGTAGCTCTGAATCAGTAATGAAATGACAGTTGAATTAAGACTAGCCCGGTCCCGAAGTTGGCTTGGCATCAAGTTCCGGAGAGATCATAGATTTTAATTTCCCTTTAAATTACTACTAGGAAGATGAAATGTCAGCCAAAGCGCTGTTAATCTGGGCAGCTAAGGAAGGTTTTACTGTGTAATATTCTTATTCAACCACGATTGAACCAAACTACGATGCTCTGAAATTAAATTTCAAATTTAAAAAAGACATTAAGTGCTATATAATGTTTGGGTTTTTTTTCCATTATAGCCGCTCCCCATGAAATTATAGAACCCATTATGGTATATTTACCGTGATTGGTGGTGGTGGGGGGGGGCTACAGGTTATCTGACCACTAAGCTGGAATGGGAAAGATGCAATGTTTGTAATAGCTACCTTACCTCAGTCGATATCAAACGATTATCTCCTAAAATCTTGCAATATAAATAAAAATTGCCATTATGCAAACTATCAGAGCAATTTTTAAGATTTTGCAAGATAAAAGTTTTTAAAAAAACTTACTTTGATAACATGAATATTTGAATAATTGGTAAAACGTGTACATTTGGTAAAATTGTAAAAGTCAAACGTTTCATATTTATGCCAATGCGTTTTGAAAGATATGCTTCTTTTTATTAGGCTATGGAAAACACTCCGTAATTGGATTTCAAAGCTTGTCTCTGGAAATTTTTGAAACATCTCGAGAAAACTTGCACTCAAAAATGTCGATCTTATCATTGCTTAATCCAGCTGATAAAATAAATTACGTCATGCAGAAATCAAAATCCGTTAAAACTGAATTGAGGAAATGAATTAAAGAGCCGAGGTAACCCCTTTCCTAATTTACAAAAAAGAAGCAATTTTTTTTTGAGAAAGAGAAAATATTTTTTGGGGCAAAAATTGGTTTATCGAATTTTGGTAAAAATTTAGTAAAGCTTACTCAGTTGTTTGTTGTAACTGTTTAGCCTAAAATTTCCTGAAAAATTTTAAAATTGTCGAAAAGAAATTGCATAAAACTTACTTGATATTGTAGATATTATAATAATTGGTAATAACTTTTCCATCAGGTTAAGCTGACACTTGTTTCATTTAATGCCAATTCTTGAGTTTATTTTGCGAACGCAAAATGCCAAATGTTCATAAGAGTTTATCAAACACTGATATCGTAGAATAATGTAAATGGCAAAAAACTATCAGATGTTTGAGTTCACAATAGTTCAACAGGAATCAGTATTTCTGAATAAATCAAAATAGAAAAGACATGATCTAAAAATCAACGATAAAATTGCAGCAACGATAAATATGTTCATAAAACAAACTTTTTGGTTAAAGATATATAAACAATTAGTTCTTATCTTTTCAAGTAAAAGTCACATCACGCATTTGTGCTAACTGGAGGAAGCTTTCGCGGAGTCCCGTTTTTCACCCCTATCAGTCCCATTTTCTATCATTTAACCCCTGCTATTTCGACCCTCTATCATTTCACCCCAATTTTAATTCCTGCTATAAATAGTGCGTTCATCAACTTTCAAAATATGCGTAGGGCTTGGGAAAATTGGTTGCGAATATACACAAAAAAGGAGTTTTTGGGAGTTTGTGGGCTTTGCGGGACAATGTTTTGGTATGAAAAGTGCGGGTTGAAATGCTTTAATGGTGAACAGATATAATGCCATAATAAGACAGGTGAAATGAAGAGAAAAGAAAAAAATAGCCGGAAGAATTTCGGAACTGACTCGAAGTGAAAATCAATTTAACCGCCTTGCAACTACTCATCAGAAAAAACTTGCCTCCACTAATTTATGATTTTCTCGAAACCAAACCATAAAACAAAAAAGTAAAAACAAAAAAATCAAATCTGTTAAAATATGATAAAAAATCTGATCAAATTTTGTCATAACTTGAGATCCCGAAATAACTATCTCTGCCAAAATTACTTCATCAAAACAACTAGTACTTACTAAAACCACTTAAGTGAATGTTTTAAAAATACTTGAGGCCAAATTATGAAAAAAAAACTCTTAAAAACGACTAAGAAACGGGAAAAAGTTAGTAAATTTCTTAATATTACAAAAGCATATATATCCAAAGAAAAATTCTCTTCAGCCAATAGCGCATCCAGATGCGCGCAAAACAATAGACAAGTAATAATCGTCTATAAAACAGAAAACCGGAAAAACTGCAAAAAAAAATTAAGAAAAATAGTGCCAATGTTCGCCATTTTTTGTCATATTTCTCAACAAAAAAATGATTCATATCCAAAATTGCCCATACTTTTTACTAAACAACTAGAACCAACTATTATGAACCCTAAATCCCCACAATTGCCATAAAAATTAAGGA
The DNA here is from genome assembly GCF_964194025.1 of Convolutriloba macropyga. Taxonomy (NCBI): domain Eukaryota; kingdom Metazoa; phylum Xenacoelomorpha; order Acoela; family Convolutidae; genus Convolutriloba; species Convolutriloba macropyga. The sequence goes on along the minus strand of NW_027450151.1, from coordinate 13,613 downwards.
ATAGGAACGGCATTCAAAAACAAATTCAGCAAAAAAAACTATAAAAACTAAATGAGTTTTTTTAATAGTACAAGGAAACATAGAGCCGAATAATGTTCCTTTGCAGTTAGAGCAATGAAAAACTCGCAAAACAATGGGCAAGATATAATAGGGTGGGTAAGACGCTTGTCTAAGTTAAAAACTTCAAAAAATGAGAAAAATGGTTAAAATTTTCTCAATTTTTCGGTCATTTTTCATTAGAAAAAAATGATTTATACCAATAAAACTTTAGTCAATTGGTATCTGACATTTCTTTATGTAACAAGCTTCTATTCAAATCCCACTTAAAGCAGTAAAACAAAAAAAACAGGTAAAAAATCATTAAATTTCGTCTAATAATCAGCAAAACTGATCAAAAACCTCCATATTAGCATTAAAAATCAAATTAAATACTTGAAACCTTCAATTCCTATCAAAACAAACCTAAAACTAAAAAAAATATCATAATCAAACCTCATAACCATCAAAAGTTGCTTTTAAAAAACTGCTTTTAAAAGCCGCACGTGAACAAAAAAAAATTTCGCTCGCTTAGAAAAAAATTTTTCACACATCAATTTCTCGCTCTCTCAAAAACGGTGGTATGAGCAAAAACAACTCTCTTTTCGCTCCGCTCTTCACTTTTGTTCAGCACCAAATTCACTCCAGATTTTTGCACGCGTTTCATTTCTCGCTTCAAAATTCACTCCGAAAATTGATTAAAAAAGGACTTCTCCAATACTCCTCTTCGAGTCGTAAAAAAATAGAATTAGCTCTCGAACATCACATAACTCTTTTCAGCTGTCAAAGACGTCAGTGTTTATTGTTATTGGTCCCCACAAAACATTCCCTAAAAAATTATCTTCTATTTTGAAATGATGGAAAAATGCTCGTTTATCAAAATTGATAATTAACGTGGTATCACTTCGATTTCAATGTTCTCAAGGTTAGTTTAATTGAACATAAATTGTGGTAATCATTTCAGCAAAATAGAGCGCGCGTTTAGAGCAAAAAATTATCATAGTTGGTTGGCCAAGAGCAATTTTTGTTCGAGTGCATTAAGTGTAAATAAGGCACTGATTGTCTGTTTGATAAAAGTTGATATCTCATATGTAAAAAATGTTGACCAAGCTCGGGTCGTTTTTCAGAGATAATTTGGAAATTTTCTAAAAAGTGTCATTTTTTCTCCTTTTCGTGATGGTCTCTTGGGAACCGCTCAACTAGGATACACGGAATCAAATGTTTATAAAAACTAGAGCAGGTCTGAGTCTGGTTGTATTTTTTTTATTGAACAGTCCAAATGTTTTCTACTTATACCCCCTCCTTTAAAGGTACAGAAGATACGACACGCACAGACATAATTGCCATTTTGTAGTTTGTAGCCTCTGTTAGTTGGGAGGGGGTGGGGTTTATAGACAACATTGACAATGTCTCTTAGAATATTTTCAACCAATTCACTTACCACTGATAAAGTTGAAAAAAGCTTGGTTTTAATCATTTGTACTATAATAAGCGAGTACTTAACCCAGCAGAAACCTAACCCAGTTCGAGCTGGATTTGGTTCGAGCTTATTTAAGTACGATCTGAGGTCACTTTGGTCTAATCAGAGGTCATTTCAAGCGCACAATCGTTTGTACAGTGGCCTGGAGTTGGTGCAGACGATGTTTAGAAAATGGTCTGATCAGAGGTTTTTTCAAGCGCCCAATTGTCTGGAGGTTGATTTAGGTTTGGTCTGGGCAATGATCAGCCAATCGCGTGGACAATGATCTGATTTGTCTGATCAGACGTGATATCTGTCTGGCAATGTCTGATCAGAGAGAACTTTGGTCTGGGATGGTCTGATCAGAGGTTACTCTAGTCTGGAACGGTCTGATCAGAAGTCACTTCCGGACGGGACCTCAACCTGGGTTTAGATCAAGTCGTTTTTATGCAAAGCTATGCAGGTTCATCTATTCAGTTAAGAACATAATATTGAGTTTTTCTTTCGGCACTTGCCTTTTGTTTTCATTAGCCATATTTTTAGAATTGGCTTATCGTTACTTCAGTGTATGACTAAAAATATCAGTTTTCATGAAATGAATATATTGAATATATAATAGCGATATTGAGAGATTTCTTCACGTTTAGAAACTTTGAAAGCACTTTAGTCTAATAAGAGGCAGCGTGCAGTACGCTTCAGTCTGAATGGAGGCAATTTCGAGCGGAGTTCAATCTGATCAGAGGCGATTTTGAGAGCACTTCAGTCTGATCAGAGGCGGACTCGAGCGCATACTAGTCTGATCATGGGTGACTTTCGAGCGCACACAATTTTCTGATCAGAGGAGGTTTTCGAGCGTAGTTTAAATGCACACGGAGCTTCGAGCACACGATAGTTTAAACTGAGGACAATTCAGTCCACAGTCTGGGTCGGCTTGATTAGAGGTCTCTTTCGTCTTGGACGCTATGATCAGAGGCCATTTCGGTGGGGACCTCAACCTGGGTAAGCTGGGGGGGATAGATCCAATTTATTTTATATTTTGCGGAGACAGAATTTGTTAAGACAGATGGTATGAGCGAAGTGAATGGAACAAGAAGAGTGAGATGTTGCAGTTAATGCGTAGAAGGACTCATCGAGATTCTTTATTCGAGAAGTTTATTTCATTTCTGTAACATTTTCCGCTTATTGCAAACTTCTTTGAATAGTTTCACCAGTCAAAGTGTAGCAGAATGTTGGCCGTATCATACAAGTATCACACAACTAGATACTCAAAAAAAATCACCGTATTTGTCAAATGTGTCAAAGAATTTTTTTCTTGATTGCTCAGCAAAATATTTTTTTTGTTACTTTTTACCCAAAAAATTACGTTGGCAACCCATGTTAGAAGAGCATGGCTACCTACTGACGGACAAATTACTATCGATTGACAGGACAGAGATTGGCTCTTGGTGTAGCTACTTAAATACTTATAGAAATTCGTACAAGCCTGCCAGATACACTTGTCGGCGGGTGTTCCAGACAAGTGCTTATGCGTTCGTGGATGAGTCCAAACATGCTAATTCTCCTTCACAGTATAAAGTTCTGCTTTCCCAGCGTCACACAAACTGAAAAAGTTCTAAAAAAGTTATGCATTGACATAATACCCTCGAGCTTTACCAGTTTGAACCATTCTTCGAGCAAGGACTGAAATTGATCAAACCAGAAGGAGGACCAATGTAGAACAAAACCAGAACGAAACACACACGCATACACACACAAACAACTCTCTCACACACGCACGCACACACACACACATACACACACACACACACACACAAAATGCATACATACATAACTGTAATTGACAGCCGTGAAAACCATAAATCCGCATATCAACACATTAACCTCAAAATTAGAAAACATCTCAGCAATGGAGAGTTTCGACTTTTTAAGAAACAATAGATCCTTTCTTTTGTAAAGGTAATATTTTCCTCTCAAGTACTGCTATGAATGTATTTTGTCATTTTTCTGATTAATCTAATATGTTGTAGCAGAGTTCTTTTAGATTTTTTAGATGCAATTTCTAAATTGTTCCGATTTCGTATTTATTCAAATAAAATATAGCTAAAGAAAGCGCTAATCAAACTCATGTTTTTAATTTTAAAAGGCTTGGATTGATTTTGAATTAACCATTACAAAAAATATTGCAGAGCACTTTTCTAAATCAACTATATTTTTATAAAACAGGTGTAACCCCAGAGTGAAAGCTCTCAACTTCTAATGGAAAACGTAAACCGACCAAGTCGGACAAATTGCTCTCAAACAAAAGGAGGGCAGTATATCTTCCGGCCCTAGATATTTTTTATAGTTTCTAAACAAAACATACCCGGCAGATTGCCGGAAAATAGCCCCCGTTGATTCCAATAAGCATGACTGGGATTGAAATAACAGAAGATATTGAAAAAAAAAGATTTTCGTACAAAAACATTTTTTTAAGTCCGATTTATTTTGATGGCATTTCGTAGTTGAACATACTTCTGTTTCTTAGAGAGAGGCTACAGGGGCTACTATCAATAACAATCAGCATTAGAGAGAGGTAACTAATACTTATAGGACCGACGTTCAAATAGCGGGCATCTAAAATTGGGCTTTATGGGTTTATCCCGTTTCTATTTCTGACTTCAATTTTTTATACTGGCTGTTCATTTTGAATTGCTTTGCTGAGCAACTGATGTTCAAAATCACTTTTAGCAGAATGAGAGAAGAGAGAAACTAGCCTAGAGAAGTCAAAAAGATTTCACGCAAAATGTTGAAAAGGCGGCAAAATGAGGTAAAGCGAAACATTTTTTTATTCGACGAAGTAAAAAAACATAGCAGGACAAGTCCTGAAATACAATTCAAAGAATTGAAAAAAAACATAGAAGTACTCTAATTGACCAGCACATCAATTGAACAATGCCAGCCAATCAAACAAAATCATCAAAACGTTGAGAAGTTAAAACAATCAAACAAACTAAGCAAAAATATACTCATTGCTAAAACTCTTGAAACTTTTACCCCGATAGGCAAAAATTAATCTCTTTAAATATGACTAACTCATAAATATAATAACAAACTTTGGATCTTAAATCGGTCCAGGATTACATCTGCAAGACCTGGAAAAAAATTCACTGGCCCTTGAAGATCGATTAACTCAGAAAATGAGAACATTTTTTAAAAATCAATTGCAAAAGTTAATGAAAGGTTGATGAAAACTTGATATCAAAATCTTCCGAATCATTTCTGTGTCTCTAGAGGCTATCTAGTAACCGAATTCCAAGCCTTAAAAAATTCAACGGCTCAAAGATCGATAAGCAACAGTTTTTAGAAAAATCAAATTTCAAAAAAAATCCTATTCCTTCTATTAAAATATTTAAAACCATTCTCTTAACCCCTAGCAACTATGTTATAACTTACTTTCAAAACCTGGAGGAGGTTACCTGGCGACTGGGGCAAAAAAAACAAAGAAAAATTTTTCCAAAAAACTCAACTTTTTATTAAAATATTTCTAAAATTCGAATTGCTAAATTGTTTAAAAAAATTCCTTTGACAGTTAGAACCATGCAGCAACTTTTTTTATCAGAACCATAAAAACGTGGAATAGGTTTTCTGGCACCAAAGAAATGACAAATATCAAAGATTGACAAAAAATTTCAGGAAGACTTAAAAAAAATGGCAGATTTTACACAAAAAATGCATCAATTTGAGACATTAAAATGTTGAAATCCATTCTATTATTACTAGAAACTATGCATTGTCCTATTATCAAACCATAAAGGAGATTCCCTGGCCCCTGAGAGGCTGTAAAAACTGAAAAAGACAGAAAATTCAAAAAACTTGAAAAAAAGTGCAAATTTTATCAAAAAATTCCAAAATTCGAAAAGTTAAATTGTTGAAATAATTCCATTGACGATAACAACCATACTCTAAACTTTTATCAGACCGTGGAATAGGTTTTCTAGCACTTGAGAATGGACAAATATCAAAAACTGACGAACATTTTAGGAAAACTTAAAAAATGCAGATATTATCAGAAAAAATGCTAAAATTCGAGACATTAAAATGTTGAAAACCATTCAATTACATCTAGAATATCTATAAACCTGCGCTGTGCCCTATTATCAAACCTTAAAGGAGATTCCCTGGCCCATGAGGCTGGAAAAACTCAAAAAAATGACAAAAATTGTCAAAAAACTTGAAAAAAAAGGCAAAAATTAGTATCATTTTGCGTGTTCATGTTTGTGGTACCGAAAAATATAGCTCATAAAATGGTAATAAAAAGTAATTTTGTCCCTTATAAGACCTTCATCAACTATTAAAAACTTCAACCTCAGACTAATCAAACAAAAAACGGAAAAAAATGACAAAAAACATGAAAAATTGCACCATTTTGAGCTCAAAAACTCATAAAAATGACCTTTTAACCTTAAATTAAGGCCATCCCAGCAGCTGCACTACTCTAAGCACTTAAAAGACTACTACAGCTTACTTTGGGCCTCTAATGAAACTTAATGCCCGCTGGGCTTTACCTGTTTATCCCGATTTGAAAGATCAAAGTCATTGAAAAATGTGTGAACAGATCTTAAAAAAAAACACAGCGCCCCAATACAATTCAAATTCTTTGAATTGTAATAAAAAATAGGAGCGCTATAATAGCCGGCTGAGAAGATGAGGGCGGCTATTAATCAAACTAGGAAGGGATTCGAAACTTCTCCCTCAGTAGTTCTCGACAGAAGCATAAAACACACGGCTATCAAGACCTTGATATTTCTCATCTACAATTGCTTTTGTTTCAGCAACAAAATTTAATTCGGACAGAGAGCAACTGAGATCAATGAAAAACGAAGAAAACAAAAAAAAATCATTTGAGAAGTCAAAGAATGTTCTAGAACAAAAGCGAAAACGGTGAAGCGAAATTATTCATGATAAGACACGTTTTCAATAATTGGTCCAAAATTTGTTCGAAAGCAATTAAACATTTTACAGATGGACAAATTAATCCTGTTGAGGTTTTATATATAATCCCAGGCCAAGCAACATATCAGTTTTTCACCAAATTCTGGCCAAAACGTCAAAAAAGGATTTGGTCAGACGTTGACGCAGATTTAAAGAGTATACTTTGAAGGCAGTTTGCCTGAATGTAGGGGGTAAATTTTTTAATGATAATTGACCCCACCAGATTGCTTGATTTTGATCAAAGTTTTCGGTTTTTGCGCTTCATTTTGATAACAGTTTCTTGTTGTTTTTGGATTCAAGACAAAAAAACGATGAAAGTGACGAGATGTAGAATATGAGGTTTGATACTTTTTCACACTTTTTTCACGACTTAGCGCAAATCCTGCTTATGAAGCACTAATCATACTTTAAAAGCAGAAATCATGCTGTATCTAGATTTTTGGTACCATAGTGTTTATAAAATTGATTAAAAATGTTGGTTTTTAACTTTGAAGACAAAAAATGAAGGTTAAAAATCAGTGTGACCGTAACGGGCAGTTCATCGCGAAGTTTTCGTAAGTTCTTGAAGCGCAATTTTGGTCCGAATGCCGGAGTTCACTTCTGCTTTTGTGTGTTTTCCTTAAAAAAGAATTGAACACAAATCCGATGCTTTTTTAATTAAAAGTGATAAGCAACGCCAGCACTTGTATCGTATTTGCGTTTTCGACTAAGACCTGTCAATTCTAAAAAATGACAAAATCAGTGTTATACAAAGCTACAATCGACAACTCAAATCAGACCAATTCAGAAATTCAGCACAGATTAAATCAGAGGAAGGCAAAGTGAGCATAATGCGAAATAAGAGTTTCTAATAAATTATCTTTAAAATCAACTGTCAAAACAGTTCAAGCTGTTGCAGAACTAGTTGAGGCCGACATCAATCTTAACTGACATCAATCTCAAATTTTCTAATTTGCTGAACGATAACCAGGGTCGTAGTGGAGGGCCGCATTACTTTGTCAATCATACGCCCCCCCCCCCCCCCCCCCCCCCCCCCACCCTTCTAACCCCAACAACCAATAAATTTTTTGTAAGTCGCTGTCTCAACTAGTTGCGCAACATGTAAACAAGCAAAGAGATCAAAATTTCTTTCTCCTTGTTTCATTGATAATAGGGAAATTGATCTGAAAAATTGCCCGAGTTGACATAATCCTCCATTACAGACTGGTCATCGGCTGTCACTTTCAACCCTTCATTCTCCGCCTCCTGAATTTGCCTCTGTTGCTCCTTATGTTGTTGTTCCAGCAACAGTTTTCTTTTCTGTTCTTCTTCTATCTTCTGCCGCAACTCCGCTTCCTTTCGTTGCAATCGTTGCTGACGTCTTTCTTTCGCGGTCCTAGCCAGTTTCGAACCCGGGACGAAAGAAGAAGATGCTGCGGTAGCACCTGAAGATTTCGGCACTGCGCTGCTAGAGGTACCTGGTTGGGGTGTGACTGTTGCAGATGTCTCTGGCTGGCGAAGGTTGTACGGCACAATGTCTTGGGTCGCTGCATTCGTGACCGGAAGCTTGCTTATGTTCTAAATAGAAAACTTGTTAGTTTAGCTAGAAAAAAGTTCGAATGTTTCAGAAGAATTAACAGGTAAGTTTTTTTATTCCAAATGATTTGAATTAAACTGGCCGTATTTAACTTTAACTTGGTTTAAAATCTTTAATTAACTGTAAAATATCTTTCTGATAGTCAAGCGAAGCAATCTGTCTTTTCATCTCTTTGTAATTTGATCACATTATTTAATTACAAGTTTGCGAAACGACTGGTTGTATGTTGTGCATGAAAGAAGCTTGAAAACTTGACAGGAAGCTCTATATGTTCAACATAAATTTGACTATAGAGATGTAGTCTTCAGGGACAAAAAAGAAGAAGAGATCTCAATGTTTGAGAGATGAGGACAATTTGCAGCAAACGTTAGTGAAACAGACGCTTGCAAGAACAGACACTGATTTCCTATGTAGTGCTTTTTTAGTTTCCCACCTTCAATAATGGAAACCTTCTTCTAGACCTCGACTTTTGAAAAGACCTTGGAAGCCTAGTTGGGGTGGAGTGGGGTTGACAATATTGACTAAAATCACACAATCTAGCATGCTAGCTGAAGTAGAGCATGATACTTTCATCACAATTTGGGCCTTTTTTTAAGTCGAGGCATAAACTACGAGAGCGCAAAAATATAGTTTCTGTTGATTGGCCTTATTCGATGCTACTTGTGATACCTAATTATGCCATATCTAATTTTTCCGCTCAAAATGTCCAGGTTGAGGTCCTTTACCGAAGTGATACCTGATCAGACCATCTACAACAAAGTGACCTAATGATGAACTTTTCATGCTCTCAAAATTTTTCGTTCACTCGAAGTGCTCTCGAATTAATTTCTGGTCAACCAAAACGATCTCTGATCAGACTTAACCAGATTGAACGGTAAAAAAGTTTTTAATGGGAAACAGTCAAACAAAAATAAACTAAATATTCCGAAGTAACATTGGGTTAAAAAAATTGATGTCTTCCCATTTGTAAACGCAAACAAACCCAAAACTTTTACCTTCAATTTAAACACAAAACGTTGCGTTTTGAACTGAACAGAAAGAGTTCCCCCAGTTAACAACAAAAACGAGTATTCCTCCCTTTTTTCTATGCAAAATGAATAATGCTCCCTCATCTTATATTAAACATAACCAACGAATGTCGGACTCTAAGAACCGAATTCAACGCCATGAATTTATGACTCAAAAGTGTCTATAAACTGCATACTTAGCGACTAGTAACACGTAGAGCTACAAGAGGACTGCTCAGCGACTTAATGCCCTCAGGGCTTTACCTGTTTATCCCATTTTTGAGGACGAAAAGTCAAATAGTCTTTATTCATTTTGCATAGGAAAAAAGCTTCGCGATTCTGGACAATTATCTGATTTTCCCAGTTAAATTTTATAAATTCATGAAACCTATAACTGAAGTTTGTTCATAATTGAATACTGTTTAGATGGATCTGATCAGGGTTAGATTTTGTCAGGATGCGTTTGGTTAATTATACATACCACAACCTCGTCCAGAATCGCGAAGCTTTTTGAGTTGAAAGTTAGAATTTCAAAATGAATACATAAGAATAACAAACCTTGCTCAAAAATGCATTTTGCACATTTTAAATTCTGTCACTGTATATTGGAAAATCTCGAATATTCTAGAATTTGGCACTGGAGAGATCTGGCATTTTGAAACTACTTGCACGTGACGATTTCAACTTCTGTTTCAAATATGCACGTTTTAATCTGCCAACATAGAAAAGTCGAGCAAAAATGGTCATAGTAACAATAGCCACAAACCAATTTGTCCCGGGCTGTTTGCATGAATGATGTTGGTGTTTCCCCAATGGGACGGGCCGAATACCTCCGTGACCTTGAAAAGTCTGTTGGTTTGAACTCGCGTCCTCTGATCTCGGAAGCAGCCACGTGCAAGGGTCTGGGTCGTAGTCCGTGGGAGGGCAAAAGTTCACCTTCTACATCGTCTTCTTCTTCTTTCTTTTCGTCTTCATCTTCTTGTTTCTCGAGATACAACTGAAAAAAGGGGTCTCTCTCGTTATAGCCCCCCCCCCCCCTCAGATTAATCACCCTCATTGCGGTATATTTATAGTGATGGGATAGGACGAAAGTTATATGACCGTTAAACTTGATACTATATTGGTAAAGACCCCAAAAAAAGAACCAAAGATTTGGTTTAAAAGTGGCATAAATATAAATCTATCGCAATGAGGGTGACAATAATATATGGAAACACATCACGGTTTTCATCAATATTGCTGTTCACTGTTCACCAAAGCAAACACGGATGATGGTTATGCTCAAATCTCTAACTGTTCTTGCAGTTGTTGCTTGAAAAATACAAGGTGTGACAATAAAAAGAAAGCTATTTATGATATGAGCTGTATTTTTAAACTGCGAACAACCTAGTCAATGGTTAGTTATAAGAGGTACTTTTGTTATTTTGAGAGTTGAAAAGAGAAAAAAAACAACCATCTGATTTCGGCCCATCTGATCACAGAAAATGCGAAATGTTTGCTCTCTCGAGGTCAAAAAATCAAATAAATTTTGGTTTACTTTCTATTTGAATTTCGCAGATGTCAGAATTAAGGGGGGTGTGATGGTAGGAAAAATGTAGTAAAAGTTGAGGAAAACAAAAAAACTTGAAATCAGAAATTAATTAAAAAACACAAGGAATATAGTTCAGTTTCAAAATACTGGTCAGCAGTTTTTCTTCTGCTAAACTTTCAGCTAGGATTGGACTTCACATTTTATAAATTTAAAGTTAAAAACTTCTTAAATTTCTAGGATCAAAAATCCAATTTCTGAAGAAAATTTGCGCGGGACAATTACCTCGTCAGCTTCGTTGGGTGAGGGTCCAAGTCTGTTTGGCTTAGAAGAAGAACCGCCTCTGTCTCTGCTTTCATTCGGACCTGAAAGTATGAATTATTATTTATGAAACAGACTACGCTGACGGAACTGACGTACAATGACAGCTGATATTGACAGCTTAATTTTTCCTGTGTTTCAAAAATTGTAATATTTTAGTTCGCAGTTTTGTTAGATTTATCAAATATATGCTGACGACTCAACCCCTATATTGCAGGATATTACGCGTAATCGTAATACAGTTTAGGAATTAGTAAAATATATTTTGATCATCTAAATTTCGCATTAAAAACGGTGCTTGATCGGTTTATATCGTTTCATCTAATTTCGCTAAGCTGAAATTGATTTTTTTATTAATTACTTCATAGATTTGTTTAAAAGGTCAAAATAACGTTTAATTGAAACAGTGATCGGGGTAAGTCAGAATACGAACCTTTAAAAATGAGTTTCAAAAAATTGGAAGGCAATTCGGCGCATTTAAAAAAGACATGTAAAACGTTGAAACTGTGATCCACGTAAAACAAAGAGCTTGAATGAAAGCAATGCAAAGTTTAAAAATATCCAGAGAGAAAAAGAGATGAGTCCTGAAAGCAAATGCACATTAAGAACTCTAAATTGATTAATTAAAAAACAGATTTCAAAAACAACTATAAATGGGCTCCAGAAGTCATCTAAAAACACCCTCCGTCAAAAAATAAAAAAATAAAATAAAAACAGGTATGAAAACGCCACACTGCTAACGAAAGAATATCTTTTTCTTTCATAAACTGTTTTCTCAATTAAAAAACTGATAAGATAAAGTAATGTGCCAAGCCAATAACAATCGGTCTTTTTTTCTTTTTTATTGTTCCGGTGAGACGCAAATTAGCCCTTCTAACTTAATCCAAAGATCCTTATGACCTTCTGACAGATCATAATGTCTTATGAGAGACGGGAGATTGCACAGTATATTTGAAGTTATAATCGACACATGGTACATTACGTGCCCAAATTGAGAATTTTGAGCTGAAAAAAATATTTCCCTTTTTGAAAAATCTTCAGTTACAAAAACTAAGCTCGTATTATAGTATTAATCTCTTCAATAGATCGTATTACATTGTCTTTGTTATAAAAATGACACACATTATGGAGACTATTAAACAAGCTAAAGAATATCTATACCGAGCAAAACGAAAAATAACAAAAATAGGCAAATTAACGTCGAACTAATTGACAGTAAGTGACAGTCGCTTTGTGTTGGATAACAGTCAGAATGCGGCAGAAAAAGTCTCAAATGTAGTGCGTTACCAAAAAGTCAAAAGAAGCAAAAATCAATGGAATAAAAAAGCAGGAAATTTCGGTAAGAAGGGACAGATTCCCTCTGAAAACTTGGAGTAACTAGCAAAAATTTGTCATAAATTTTCTTAGTAACAGAACTCGAAGAACATATTAAATGAATCAAAACAACGCCATCCTGAAAAACGCCAACTTGCGAAAAATTTCAATATAAGAACTTTCAATATAACTGGTGAAATTCTATCTCAATGAATTGTTTTCAACAAAATAACTAAAACTTAAAAAAGTAAGTAAAAATCTAACCAGAACCACGACGGAAACTAATTAAAATTCCAAATTCTTCACAGAATTTATGAAACGAAATTACTAAAAAGCGTCAAAATTATTAAATTATAACCAATTAATGTCGGACGGATTGCTACTAAACTAATGGCAAGGAGTTGGCTACAACAGCAGCTGCAGCTTATGGAAGCTAGCTTAAGTTTAACTGCAGTGGTGTGGGGTGAGCTTTGGGAGGGGGAGGGTGCTGGTGTACGGGTGGAATTAGGTAGAGAGGGAGAGAGAGAGAGAGAGAGAGATAGAGAGAGAGAGAGAGAGAGAGAAGAGAGAGAGAGAGAGAGAGAGAAAGAGAGAGAGAGAGAGAGAGAGAGATAGATAGATAGATAGATAGATATATAGAGAGGGGGAGTGAAGTGAAGGGGGTCAAGCTCTGAGAACGGCCCATTGCACCCTTAAACAGTTTTTTGTCGAAACCCTATATCTCCTAAACAGTTTAGTTGACGTAAATATACTAGTCAGCGGTATGGCTCCAAGAGTACTAAATATCTCACGGGTGTTACTTGTTTATCCCGTTTTTGAGGACGAAAATCCAAAAGGGTCAGACGAAAGATTGGCGAAGCTGAGAATCGTATTAAAAAAGGACCACAAGACTGATATAATTTATACAAATTTTGTTTGAGAGCAATGAAACGGCAAAAAAGAGAGAGAGAGAGATAGAGATAGAGAGAGAGAGAGAGAGAAAGAGAGAGAGAGAGAGAAAAGAGAGAGAGAGAGAGAGAGAAAGAGAGAGAGAGAGAAAGAGAGAGAGAGAGAGAGATAGATAGATAGATGGATAGATAGATAGATAGATATATAGAGAGGGGGAGTGAAGTGAAGGGGGTCAAGCTCTGAGAACGGCCCATCGCACCCTTAAACAGTTTTTGTCGAAACCCTATATCTCCTAAACAGTTTTAGTTGACGTAAATATATTAGTCAGCGGTATGGCTCCAAGAGTACTAAATATCTCACGGGTGTTACTTGTTTATCCCGTTTTTGAGGACGAAAATCCAAAAGGGTCAGACGAAAGATTGGCGAAGCTGAGAATTGTATTAAAACAGACCACCAGACTGATATAATTTATACAAATTTTGTTTGAGAGCAATGAAACGGCAAAAAAGAGAG
>NW_027450150.1:22500-27500 GCF_964194025.1 Convolutriloba macropyga | reverse complement strand
ATTAGCACTAGATGAAGATTGTGAAAGCACTCGAATCAAATTAATGGATGGTATTTTCACTTGACTGGTGGCTGCCTGAATGCCGCAGCTCCAGGCTACTTTTTCTGATTCCCTGTGCTCTTAACTTTCACTAGTTGCAGTATTATCTCTTGCAGCACCCAAACAGTATCTCCTTTTGAAAACTTTTCCTTTGACTGGTACAACAAAGGTCTTAAGTCGAGTTCAGGGACATACGCTTTCATCAGTCCAGCCCACCCAGGTTTTGGTCCAGACCCAAATTGAGCTATGATCAGACCCAATCGAGCGCACACCCCTGTGTTCCCAGACCGAAATTACAGGGTCTGGAAAGCGGTTCGAGCGCACAATAGTCTGGACCATGGTCTGATTTCGGTCTGATCAGAGGTCAATTCGGTCTGGACGGTCTGATCATAGTCTTTTTAGTCTAGACCATGGTCTGGGTTCGGTCTGATCAGAGGTCAACTCGGTCTGGAAGGTCTGATTTCGAGTGCATTTTTTTCCTTTTTTTGTTTCTTTTATTGAGGGATGTTGGCTCTGCCAAGAGGCAACAATAAAGCAGCGTTCCGATCAGAAACTCATCTAAAGTCCGATGACTCTGATCAGAAACAAGGATTCCAGCTGATAGCAAATGCTGGTCCCCTCAAGAGGAAATTTTGATTGACTGAAGAACACGACGTTTCTTGTGGAAAGCTGTCTAAGTTCATCCATTGAGTTAGAAATACGAATTAAGGGGTATACTAACTAAAATTTTTTCACAACAGTTAGGTTTCGTTTCATTAGCAATACTTTCAGAATAAATTTTCTTTGCTGTTGCAGTCTTTTCGCACAAGATTCCAATTTGAGTGTTATCTTTGATTTAATTTGCTTTTTACATTATTAATTTTTTTTCTCTTGTTATCACTCGGCAATGGAGATGGAGGCCACATCATCATCAACGTCCAAACCCATAGCTTCAGAGGCTGTCTTGAGTAGTATTCAAGACAAAGAAGTAAGTGTTTTGAAAAAAGAAATCGAACTCTTGAAAGCAAAAAATAACTTACAGGACGAAGAAATTAGGGAACTAAAAGCAAAGCAAAAAAATATTAATGATCGCCTAAGAGCGCAAGAGAGATACACGCGCAAGGACTCGTTACTAATCGTTAATCCGCCCTTCGATGCTCGACAAATTTGTAATGTAACGCACGAAACTTTGAAATTTTTTGAGAAATTCTTGGGGGTCGAAATTACTGAGGACTATATCAAAGCGTGTCACATTATTCCCAATTCCGGAAACGAGTTTCAACTGCCAACAGTAATTTGCAAATTTATTTATTTTGCCGACAAACAAAGTGTCTATGAAAAAAGAAAACGACTCAGAAAAACAAAAAACAGGATAAACAACAAATTCATCTATCTAAACGAGCCCCTACCAGAATATGAAGCTCAGATCAAAAACGAAGCAAACAAATAAAACATGATTACTGCAACACACAATTGTGCAGTTTCGGTTTTAGTTGAAAATGGTGGAGAAAAAGCAAAATTCGTTAAAATTAACGAGGTAGAAGATTTGGACTCAATCAATGCTATAAACCGAAAAAAACATTTCGAAATATCTTCTACTGACGACGTTATCAACTCACCTGCATACAAACGACGTAATATTCAAAAGGAATAGAACAAACGACATCTCAAAAACTCAGTAACTGTAATAAAAAGCTAAAACATAACTCAATTGTTTTTGTTTGGTTTCTTTTATGTGTATAATATGAGCACAACTCAAGATTTAGGGTAGAAACTCATCGCCAGCTTTAGGTGCGAAACGTTTTGATCATGTTTTTTAAACCTTTTTTGCTCATTTTTTAAGTTTTTTTCTTCCTTTTTTTAAATTTCATAAAGTCAACTTATATATGTATAAGATAACCTCAAATTCAACTAAAAGTCTTTAAAATTGTTTCAGCCCTCTGCCTGTGATTTCCGCAGGCGGCGGCCTGTTGGTTGTGATTTACACAACCATGCAGACAGGGCGCAGGAGAGCAATGAAACAGAACGTTTTGATTTGTTGCTTGTGATTTCCGCAAGCAACAAATCAAAAAAAAACAATGAAGCACTGTTATATCAAAATAGTTGGTAGTTTTATACAAGGAAAAAAACCAGACTGCAATGGCAGGGAATTGGTAACGAAAAGAGTCTCTACGTCAACAATGACAAATAAAAGAACCTGTAATCTTGTACAGTTCCAATTTGTTCTTCAAAACATTCGATCCGTGTCTAAGAACATAGACGAGTTTGAAGTTTACTTTAATAGCAAGTCTCAGAAACCTGAAGTAGTTTGCCTTACTGAGACTTGGTTAAATCCTAGCTACAAAAAATAACTGTTCTTCTTTGAATGGTTATCAAACAATTATATCCAGCAATAGTAAAAAAAGAGGTGGAGGTGTTGCATTCTTCTTGAAAAGTAACATAAATTGTTGGATAGTTAAAAATTATAAACGAATTCAGTGCAACTACTAACAGTCGCCATCAAAACCATAAAAGAACAAATCTGGTTCTCATGTATTTACATGCACCAAATTGCACTAATGAAGCCAATTTCTTGACAGTTGAAAGATATCTCGACAGCCTAATGGTTGACCCAGAAACAAAACATTGTGGGGATTTTAATGTGCATTTTTTAATAAACAGCAAAAAAGCCGAAAGCTTACAAAGCCTTTTAGCCGGAAACGGTCTCAGTATATCAAGCAATAGCAACCCAACGAGGGTGTCAAATGTCAGAGGTACGCTCATTGACGCAATATTTTCTAACTTTTTTATAGAAACAAAAGTTAAATCAACCACTATAACAGATCATCACACGGTAGAAGGGTCCTTTGACCTCAATGGCAGTCCAGAAAAGTATTTTAAAGCTCTAAAAAGCCGCAATTGGCATAACCTAGATAATCCAATTACAAGAGAAAGACTCGAAAAGGATCTCAAGTATCAATTTGAGGTCCACAGAAGTAGTTTAGAACTCTTACCAATTGACAAAGCCTTCAAAAAATTTCACGAATCGCTCTCTGAAGCATTAAACAGTCACCTTCCTGAAAAATATTGTACACAAAAAAAGAACACAAATTGGATTGATAATGAGGTTAAAGGCTTAGCGACGAAAAAACGTAGTCTTAGGAAACTGGCAGACACAACTGGAAGTCCACAAATTCACGAAAATTTTCAAAAAACTTGTAAAAACCTTAAATCTCTCATCAGATCTAAAAACAAACCTTTTATCAAAATCTATTTGAAACCGATTCCATAAAAAACAAAAAATCTTTTTTTGAGCTTTACATATCTTTAGCCGGCAATTCAGAGTCCTCTAAATCTTTCTGCTCGCAAAATATAGTAGAAGAGTTTAACGAGTTCTTCTCAAATATTGGGAGAAAATTGAATGCAGTATTTTTAAAAAGAAGTGCCGTTACGATTGAAAACCAGAGTCAAAGTATGTTTCTAAATCGATATCTGAAAACGACGTAATGTACGCTATCAACAACTGTAAAAACTAACTTAGCCTTGATTGCTATAACTTGAACTATTTTTTCATTAAAAAAGTTTTCTGACTGTTTAGCAGCCCCTTTACAACTCTTGTTTAACAGATGCATAGAACTTGGAAAATATCCAGAGAGTTTGAAAATAGCAAAAGTTATACCGTTCTTCAAAAATGGAAATAAAAATGACCCATCAAATTTCAGGCCCATCTCGTTGCTACCAATTATAGGGAAAGTCTTTGAGCGGATTATATTTGATCGAACTCAAAACTACCTAAACGCTTTCGAAAATCTCTCAGATTCACAATTTGGCTTCAGGCACGGAAAGAGCACAGTTGATGCCATTGCAACCTTAATAGAGGAAATAAGATCAAATCTCCACAACAACAGTGAAAAAACCAAATGCACCTTTCTAGACTTAAAGAAAACTTTTGATACTGTCGATCACTACATTCTACTGCAAAAGTGTTATAGATATGGTCTGCGTGGTCCAATATACAACATTTTAAAATCATATTTGTCCAAACGAATGCAATATACTTTAATTGGAGATAAAAAGTCCAAACTGAATCTTATAGAACTAGGCGTGCCTCAAGGATCAATTCTTGGCCTCTTTTATTTATTATCTACATGAATGACTTAAGTTTGTCCCAGAAAAAATCAAATGTTATTTTATACGCTGATGACACTGTTGTGAAGAGCAGAAGTTCTGCATCGAAAATTGACGATGATCACGACAGAGCACTAGATAGGGTCAATGATTGGCTCATAAAAAATAAAATAACACTGAACAAGGAAAAAACAAAAAGCATGCTTTTTGTAAAGAAAAATCAAAAAAATGTTAAGTCAAGAACATTCATAAAAAACACTAAAATTGAAGAAAAACAAAGTTTCAAATACCTGGGCATCATGATAGATAATGATCTACGTTTCTCAAAGCACTCAAAGCATGTGGTCACAAAACTTTTGTCGAATTGTTCTATCTTTTATAAACTAAGAAAAGTTTTGAGAGAATCACAGTTGATAAAAGCGTTTAGAACATACATACAGCCAATAGTACAATACGGAGTCCTGATAGACGGGTCAACAACAATCACAACCATTAGGAAAATAGACAAAGTTGTCAAACGAATCGTGCGGCTAATTTTTCATCGAAAAAAGTTTGAAAGCACTTACGAAGAAAGAGTAAAACATAGGATCTATTTAGCCTCAGAGTTACATGCCTATGAGGTACTTAAGCAAACACTAAAAAACATAAGGGGACATTGTAATATTTCACCATTTTCAAAGGGTTTCTCAATGCAAAATTGCCTTAAAAAAGCAAGCGGTTGATCAAAAACAAAATAACTCAAGGTAAAGATCTATTTCACAGTTTTTCAATAATAGTTAGGATAAGGCGGGTCTTAAGAATGCCTCTAGGCTACGACGATGAAATAGTAGAAAAGATTGAAAGCATGTCGACTGCCGAAACAAAAAAAATCTGTC
>NW_027450150.1:0-17500 GCF_964194025.1 Convolutriloba macropyga | reverse complement strand
GTCTTCAATCAACCATCGTTCGAGAAAAATGACTCATCAGCCGTTTGTTATAAACTAGAGATAAAGAGTCATATTAAAGGTTTCAATTTGTTTGAGTTCTGGTACTTGAAAGAATTGCCCTGTGAATAATTCAAAAATTTAACATTTTATATCATCCTTGTTTCAATTCACTTTTCAATTAATTATTTTTCTCCAATGAATCAAAGAGACGAGGTTGACACCGGTATCAGTAATTTAGTCTTCGATGTAAACATCAAGGAGAGGCCTCCATGGCGTTGTTGTTCAAATTCAACAATGCCAAGGTCCGAAGTAATATTTTTTTTCAAGTTAGTATCATTGTCTTAATGATCATTCTTTGCTTCTCTATGCTCTTTCTTTTATCAGAAAAATGTGAAGAGAAATCAATTTGGATTGCTCTCTTATCGAGTTTAATTGGTTACATTTTACCTAATCCCAAACTATGAACAAAGTTATTCTCACACATGACAGGGTATTCATGTCAATTGTAGGACCAAGTGGTTGTGGTAAAACAGAACTCTTGTTTCGAATGCTAAAAGGTTCGATCTTTTATGCACGCTTTGAAAAAATTTATTATTTTTTCAAAGAGTTCCAACCTCTTTTCAAAGATATGCAACGAGTTATACCAGGGATTGAGTTTCTAAAATACTCAGGCTTTGATATAACAAGAAATCTATCACATGGAACACGTCAGTTTTCAAGTACAAGTTGTAGTATTCACCAATATTTTGACATGAAAATAAATTGAATCCCTGGAGCGCTTGCTTGTACTCATCTTCACTCACTATGACTTCATATTGCTGTAAACTGTTGGTCCATTTGTCACGAGGGGGAAGCTGTGTCTCTTGAAGTTTTTCAAACTGTCAACGTAGAAATAAGGGAACGAGCCTTTCTGTTTCAACAGGTTTACCGACGATGTGGGCCACTCTTGAAAATGTTGTTCAAGCAAGCTGAACTGATCCGGGGGCAGGTTCTGTAACAGTTTGTCAAGAGAAGCATTCATGAACTTGAAGGAGTCCAATAGTCTTATGTATTCATACCGGTTTGTCCAAACGCCGTTTTTGTTCTGTGTTGCTTTTATATGCACTCCAATTTGCAACGAGATGAATTTCTCACTTGGTAGTTGGTACCACAGAAATTGTGTTTTATTCATTCAGGCTCTGTAGTGCACGTACTACGTGATGAAGGTCATAGTTTGTCAAATTGTGGGCGAAAAGTAGGGTAAAGTTTAGGTTTCTACGTTTTAAATTACACTGCGAGTGAGCCCATCCCAAAAAATTTTTCCTGTGAAGTGACAGTGATCTAGTACAGGGGGATCTTGTGGACTTGTATTCGAGTCGTTTTCGCAAATCCAACACTGAGTAGCTTCTCTTTTTGTTATTGATGGTTCACCGGAAAAATTATTGTATTGTTGTTTAACATCATAAATGTTCTTGCCAATTTGCTCCAGCTACTTGACAAATTCAATCATGAAATTCGGCCCACACTTCAGATTGAAAAAGAACGGTTTCGTTTAATTCAAGGCCGCAAAAAGCAAAGCATAGCTGCAAGGCTTGTGTTCTTCTAGCGCTCTAGTAGTGCTCGAGCTTTGCGTGTTGCTGCTGCTGCTGCTGCCAATAACTGATTCAATTATAGACTCCAGATCAAAAAATCCGACTATTGGTGCAAACCAACGTGCTTGATTATTTTTAAATTCAAATTTTTGTTGTTCTGTTTTTGGCATTTTAATAATTGCTCGTGTGTTTTGGTATCATATTTCTTCATGTCTATCATGTCTTTCGATTGAAGTGCTAATTTGAAAACAGTTTGGACATAAAAGGTTGTCTAAGCGCTGTTTTTTCTGAATGTAGTGGTGAATTAGTCCTTTGATATTTGTGATCAGCACATAATGATGCAATGAACCATCACTTAGCAAGAGTAAGTCCAGGTTGAATTCGAATATTGGATTGTTTGATATGCGGAAAGGAATCAATTTTTTGTTTGAGTTCCGAAATACATTAACGCGTACCTGGTTTAGCTGTTTAAATTTGTTCAATTGATGAAAGGTCATTGGCATTATAAATTCACCAACGGGTTGCTTTGCTCTGGGATTTTCTGGACCATAAATTATTGGATTTTTTTTGTCTCCGGGAGGCATTGTCCGGTATCAGTTTGGGTCCAATTTTGTTGTGATATTGTGCTGTATAGCAGTATAGGAAACATTTTTCATCTTGTCTGTTGCGAATGTTGAGCAAGTATTGACTTCTAGCCCACTCAATTGGGAGAGCTAGATAAGAAGAAGCACTAATTGGTTTTGACTTGACAAATCGTAGTTCGACTTTCTCAACTCTATCTACCGTGAGATGCGAAGTTGTTCAGTGAGAGGAGCCTTTGCTCAATCATTCCAGCAAAGCAAGATTTACTCAATCCGTTGAAGTCGACTCGCTGCATTTTTGAATTGATATATATCTGAATTTAATCGGGTTTACTGTCAACGGTTTCATCACTTGTTGGTTTTGTTAATTGCACCAACGCACTTAATTGAAGTTCTTGTGCGCTATTCTGCGTGTTCAATTTTAACAACATTTTCAATCCCGTCCTGTTTGCTCCGCAAAAAACTTAGAAGATCTATTTCCTTTTCCCCCACTGGTATGTCGTAAATTTTCAAAACACCACCGAAAGCTTGCTCGGACGGAAGAATTCCCGAATTTGAGTTGTTTTCCAGATCAGCGTTCCATACTGGAAGTCCATGATTTGTGTTCATATGCTCCATGTACTTGAGGTTGTCTAAATAGAACTTGTTGCAGTAGAGACAGTAGCGGGGATGTTTTGAGTTGTGTTGCTGTATCATATGCGTTTCGTGTTCTTTGACTTTTTCATGAGCAAACGGACATTCATCGCACTTGAATCGGTTGGTTTGGACGTATTGTTTATGAACTGTTTGCATATGTCGTCTGAGGCTGCGCTTATCTACGAGGTTTTTCTGACAAATTGTACACGTGTCAGCGTTCATTATGAACAGGAGAAAGACAGAAAGAGTAGAAGAGTAGGAACTTCAAGTTAAGGCAAAAAGCAAATGTAAGAGTTTTATTGTCGGACAAACTGTAATTTATACTTGTTTCATCCAATCAGAGTGCTCGTCTTTTTTGTTTACACCTGCAATATAAAGCTACTGCTCCGCAAACAGCAGTAGAGGGGAACACACCGCACAGACTGTTGTGTAAACAACACATAGATTTATATGCTCAACGTTTCTCTAGTTTTTGTTTGTTTAAAACAGGTGATATTGAGTTCACAGTTTTACTTCTTATTTGTCTAGCCTAATTTTGGTATGGTGTACAACTATCTGTCAAAAACGTTTATTGATTGTTTACTGTGATTTCACTGCAATCCAAGATTCAGCTGGGTTTATTTCAACCCAGTCTCATCTTGCTTATTTGTTTAAAAAATTGTTTCGCACACTTGTTTGTTCAATGTCTGAAATTTTCAGCATCGCCTAATTCTATCTCACAATGTTTGTCTATTGCTAAGATGAATCTTTAGTTAAAGTTGAATTAAGAACTGGTTTCAAGATGTTAACAAAATTATCATTCTTAAACATTGTGAAAAGCAACAAATACAACATGTACAATGAGTTTAAAGAGTTTTGTTGTATTTTAGAGTCGAGATAACTTGATGACCTTCTTGACGGGGGCATAACATTGGCTCAAAGGAGGTGTTTCATTGATCCTGACATCATCAAAAGAATTGTTGGCAAGCAACGAGGGGCTTTCCGGGGTTTTTGTTTCTTCACGTGGCGACCGATCAAAATTCCAAAAACCAGATTTTTTTTCAAATTCTGCTAGCTGCCCCAATTGATATTCCCAAATTTCAATGCAGTCATGATCGTAGTCTGCAAAAAGTTTTCGTGTTGGCTTTGCCAATTTTTTCACATCCTGCTTAATGGGAATATTACATCCATAGTATCGATGAGCATATGGAGACTCTTCTTGTAACAATTTTTCTGGCGTTTTTGCAAGATGAAATAAATCGTTTTGTTTTTTGTATTCAAGTATTGGTTCAATGTAATTAACTGGAACAAAAAAGCTGTTTTTTGTGTGCCATAATTCTGTCTTATCATCAAAGCTTTCCTTTACAAGGACAATATTTTCGAAGTTGTGACACATTCGCACATGGGTTCGAGTGCCTCGCTCACTTGTCTTTGCAATTTCTAAGTATTCAGCAGCCATATTGCAGGTGATGGAGAAACAATTGGATGATTTTTGTTCTAATTTTACGGATTTAAGCGGTAACAAAGCAAACAGTTTTCTTTGTAAGGAAAAGTTTATAAAAACTTAACAGAACCGAGTCCAGAACCAATTCTAGTAACAAGAGAAATGAAAACTTGAATTTATTTTGTATGGAACTGAAAGGAAAAGCAGGATGAAAGCAAATTCAAGAAGAAGGTTAAGAAACAAAAGACTTGCAGTAATGTAATAATGTGCCAAAGAACTTAAGAGTTTTCACAAAACTTATATTGAACAACAAGAAAGAACAATGGCGGAAAGATTGAAAAAATTGTTGCAGACCGATTTGTTTATTTGACTTAATCATTTCATCATTATGACGTCATGACTATAAATAGATTTATGTCATATTGACCTAAG
Source organism: Convolutriloba macropyga (assembly GCF_964194025.1). Lineage (NCBI taxonomy): Eukaryota > Metazoa > Xenacoelomorpha > Acoela > Convolutidae > Convolutriloba > Convolutriloba macropyga. Next base: position 12,857 of record NW_027450150.1, on the reverse strand, counting down.
TTGAATTGGGTTGCTCTCAAGAAATATAAAAAGACTCGAGGAGGCGAGCTAATTTATCCATTGCTAATGGAAATTTGTCAGATTTTAGATTTAAAGGTCGGGACTTGTAAAACTGTTTTCTGCTATGGCCTTTATAATGCTTGGCCCGGCGATGTTGCCTTGGTGAATGGAAATTTTTAAATTGCCTTGGACAATTGTGACATTGAATGGGTCTTGATTCAGCAGGGTATAGTTTTTCCGATCTTTTGAATTTCATGTTTTGTATAAACGTTTAACTAATATAAAGGAGTATAAATTTGTTTACACGCGTAGGGAGGCGGGATTTGTTTGTTAAGCTGTTATCTTGTCTAGACATGGAGTTTGAAATTGTTTACATTCCAACAAACAGTAATGTATTAGCCATTTATCATTTCAGATTACTTTGATACAGTTTCTCTCAATATATGCAACATTATGGGTAATGTTTTGTCTAAGGATGCTGAGTACAGCGACTTTCATTTGGATCTCTCGCTCAATCAAAAACGGCTTGTTAGGGCTGCTGTTAAGACTTATCATACCACTGGCACCTATTTATCCTTGAAATTGTTCAAACGTGATAGTGAACAGGTCGACTGGGATTTCAATCAAAAAATTACACTTTTGGTGCGAGAATTTCGGTTGCTATGTCAGAACATAGAAAAACCAGAACAAATGCTTGATCAACCAGTTGGCTTGATCGACTCGCTTCTAAAACCGGATTCAACCGATGACTCGAAGCGTCCAGCAAAACGGGCCGGCAAAACACCAACTCAGCTCCAGAAGAAGATACCAAAAACATCTGTAACAGTCAATGAGGAGTCGGAATAATTTCAATTATACTTTTTGCTTCCTGTCATTGATTATGCTTTCATAGTTAGTTCATTAGCTGTTTCTTTTTTGTTCTTTATGGTTGAGGCAAGGTATGAGAACAGTCCTGAATATTTCAAGATATTTCAAAAACGTTTCAAGTACAATATTTGTGAGACGGAACCAAAACTTGAAAATACAATAATTGAAATTTATGCATATCGTTATCATTCATCTGCGACAGTTATCGAAGGTTGCACATTTGGCTCCAATGATTATCATGTTATGTATGAATTTGGTTCGCAAGATGAAAATATATTCGGTTCTCTTTATGTACCTGCGGTGATACCGTGTCTCGTTAACTGTTTTAAATTACTTATTCAGCCTACGCAAAAAGACTTTGTTAAACGTGGTGCAATAATTTCACGACTACATGTTGCTGTTGAGTACCTATCAAAATCAACTTACTCTTCAGTTACCAAGAACCATAAACAACTTCCAGCACCCTTGAGTGAGGCGAAATCTACTAGTACTTTTAAGGCAAACAAACGTTCTTCTACAGTCCCTGATGTAACTATGAAACGATTTTGCCAGCTTATGCTATGTGAACACTCTACAACTCTTTATCAGATAATGGATATTCTGCTTAGTGGCCACGGGAATTTTTTTGCGAGAAACCTCAAACTCTTTCATAATTTTTCAATTTTGTAAAAATTGATATTCAAAAAATGTTGTTGTTGTTTCATATATTTTACGAAAGCTACCAACTCTGATTCATTTACATCAGGTATGAACTGAAATTTCTCATTATAAAAAAAATGAGCAATATGTATGCAAAATAAACCACAAAGCTGGGAGTCTGAGGATTGCAATGGAGACTGAATGTCTCTTCTATATTCCATGATATCCATCATTAACTCCAAGTCTTCACACTGTTGTAAATGGTTGAAAATATCCTTGTAGGTAGTCAAGGGTAGAGCCAATGGATCCGCAAAATATATTATTGGTTATGCATATCGTTTAGCTAGCACTACCCAATGGGCTCCAATAGAGTTGGATCGTGATGCATTAATAAAAATAAATGTGTTGGTTGGCAAGTTCAGAGGGTAATTAGCAGCGGCATAAACCCCTCTGAATTTGAATTTAGGTGTTTACACTTTTTCACTTGAAGATGAATTTGGTCTTCGTTCATTAGTATGTGATCATGGGAAGAGCGATTTTAGATGCGTTTCTTGCAGAGTCAATGTAGATCGTAGAAGCCTTTTCTCCAAGAAAAAAGATTTCAACGTTATGAGCTAACGCTGCATCGAACTTGAGTTCGACAGACAATGATGAATTGGTGAGCTCTGGATGAATAAAGTCATGAGTTGCCTCTTGAGTGCTGGTCAGATCAAATACCATTATATAATGGTTTCCGAACTCACTCAGAGGTATTCCGTGGCCATTTTCTACATAAGCTAATGCACTCATTGAATTGTAGTACAACCTCTTGTTGTCAGTTGTTGACAATGGAGCTCGAGCTCCAGCAGTGGCAAAACCATTTCGATAAATGGTTATCTCTATTAAAACCAAGTTTTTGATAATGGAATGGATTAGCGGTGTTGCTACCGATGAATGCTGTACCAACGCATAATGCAACAATGACTCTTCTGATTGGCTCTTTAGTGAAAATATCCTCATGTTTCCAGCTTTGTTGGCCTGTTGTAGCCAAGGATGTTTTGGTAATTACTTCATTGTATCGGTAAATTGCCGGAGTTTTCAATAATGTCTTCTCAATTGCACCTACAACATTATCTGACACCGTCATCTTCCTGATAAATAAATTAGCTTCATCTATTTTAACCTTGTAGTGTTTCGCTGCGTATTCGCTGATGACGGCAAAATCATCTTGAGATCTTCTCATTAAATGCGTAACGTAACTCTTTTAACCAAATGTTTCTCACATGAAAAGAAATCAACCGCCAACTTTCCATATAACGTTATGCGTGCGGATTGTCGCACTGTTCTTTTTCTTATATCTGATATTGCTGTTGGAATAGTGCCGGGGTTTTCTTCATACTCGTAACCTTGACATTTTAGCCAAGTTTTTTTTGCGTCTGTCCCGTGATAGAATTCAATTTCTATGAAAGTTTTGTGTGCATAGTGTCCATTAGCTGTTGAAATTTTGAAACCATTTCCAGAAACAGTACAGTCGGCGAAAAGCGAATGAAGGATATTATTAGCAAAATACGGAAGATCACTGGCATTTGCGTCACTATGTGTGTAGCGCAAGTCCGTTCCATCTGTTTGAATTATTCGACACTTGATCTCCACGTAAAGTTATTGCAAGTCAATAAAAATGTTGCGATCACCAACAACTTCAAATTTCGATGATGATCCTGAAGGCGAATAAAACGGTCCTGTTTTTTGCTCGAATGATTGACCAAATGTTACCAGCAAAGGTGGTTTTTCAAATGAGTCTAATGAACTGTGAGTGGCTTCAGATGGTATCACAATATTAGTTCGCATTTTTCACTCGCGAGAAAAAATCCAGACGACTCCCTTTGGGACGGGGTTTTCGAGAAATGATTCTTCTGGTTGAAATTTTTTGTTTTTGATTTGGGCGAGATCTTGTGTATTGTCATCTTCTTCGTCGAATTATTTTACGACCGGATGCAATACGTGATTGAAGAGATGCATCTATTTGTTTGCGAGCTGTTTTGGCTATTGTACTTTTCAGTGCTTGTTTTGCTGACTTTCTTTGATTGCAACCTCCACTAACTCCGGTGCTCCCTGAACCAATAAATCACGACCAATCTTTTTTGCTGCGGGCCAGAAAAATTTGCGTGCTAATGGCAGAGCAACTCTTCCAATACCTGCAGCAAGAGCTCCAAAACCGCTGCCTCTTTGTCTGTAGTGTCCAGAAAAATGCGGCATTGATTGAGATGCTTGATTGCTGTAGTATGCCTCCATATCAAATATTTTTTTGAAATTTTAAACTGAATATAACTTTTCCGGTCCGAGTAAAAGGAATTAGTTTTCCAGTTTCGTTTCTCAACTCTACCTGGATATTCTGAATGTTGTTTGATAATATTGGCTTGTAATCCAAATTTGTGTAAAACTTGTGGTGTATGGGTGTCACTATGTTTATGCTTCCGTTTCTCAAACGTCATTCAGACTCAATGATTTTTTTACTGGAGCTCTCACGTCACCAACGTTCTGATGTTCAATTATACCAATGTATACAAACATTAATTGTGATCCGCAAGTAATATCAACTGGAAAATCTCCAACATGTCTGTTCAAAGAGTTGCCTGCATTTCCCGACTTGTAACCAACATGAATAAAAACATGATTCGAAATATCTTTTATTCCTCTAAAACCAAGAATGCTGGGTACTTCTTCATCTTCAAATGACAAATCTTCGTTAGGCCCAAATTTCAAAACTAAATTTTTCGTTACAGTGTCAAAATCATAGTCAAACTGTTTCAATTAAGCGATTCGAAAAATTTCTTCCAGAATCTCTTCTGAACTGTTATATATACCTTCGCGAATTCTTCGAAGTTGTCCGGTTCGGTTATGTGATGCATCAAGTTCAGCGCCAGAACTGACATACGCAACTATTTCGGCTGAGTTTACATTATTGATGTTTGATGGAAATGATATTGAAGCAAGGGCAACTTGCCAATCTCCATCTAACTGTAATGGTTGGGCAAATTGATTTTAGAACTTGGCCATAGTATTATTGGTAAAAATTCCCATTGATGCATTCGATATCAAATCAAAAGTAAATTCTTTATTGATACTCATGTTTCGTCTTCGACAGGAAGGACGTTCACTTGGTTTAATTCTGGTTCAGAAAACTTACCTTCAATTATAATGTTGTTTGCGTCTATAAGGTTGTATGTTGGTGATCTGAGGGTGGCAACCTTGAATACTGTGAAGACTTCGTCTGTGTAATTTTGTTTATAACCTTTCGTAAATATTTCGTCTGACTTTGCAATCGAACCAGATCTCCTTCTTCGTATTTTGGCTTGTTTTTTTGTGCTAATTGCTAGCGTTATTAGAAATGGTTCATTTTTTTGAATGTTTTATTAGGTGCAATTTGGGTAACACAATTAACACGACTGTTAATAGTATTTACAAACTGGGGCAATTCCTTAATATAAGTCCAAGTCCAATTTTCCTCCAGGTATTTGTGAATAATATTTTTGAGCGATCGAATATTCCTCTCAGCAAATGCCGACTTGGTTTCGTTTTCGGTTGTATATAAATGAATCTCCTTCTTTTCATAAAATTTTTTGAATTCACTTTTAAACTCGGATCCCTTGTCTGTCCAAACCCTTTCTGGTTTTTTCTGGTTGATCATTTTTTTTGAACGCTTCAACAGCTTTTTTTGTATCTAAAGCCTTCATTGGTTGCACTCTAAGGTATCGCGATAAAACATCAACAGCCACCAGTAAATATTTGACTCCATTGTTGTGTTGGGCAATTTTATCCATATACGCCACATCGACAGACCAGATTTCGTTTATTCTGTATGCAACAGCTTTTAGTCTCGGAAAAGTTTTTCTGAATTGTCTGTACTTTGTGTATGGGGCTTTCGACTGAAGGTATTGAATTACTTTGGATCTTGGTAAACCACTGGCTTTCTTCAAATTAGCAATGCTACCAAAGGCTGCACTACCTTTTGTGTATAATTTGTTCAATTGTTTAACGTGAGAGGAAGTAATTTGTCCACGAGCTAGACGGTTGGGTTTCGTCTTTTGCATTTTCAAAGCTTCCTTCATTGTCGCCAGAATCTTTTGATTCTTCTGTTCTCGAGACTCCTGATTCTTCGTTTTCTGGTTCATCCTGAAACAACTGTAACTTTTCGTTTAGTGATAAGGCAAGAAGTTTTTTGCGTATGTATTACTAGTTAATTGTGAACTGATATCTGGAAAGGTCAGGACGTTGTAATGTTCAAGTGAAAGCTTAGAGGTTGTTTGTTGTAGATCGTAAGGAAAATCTGCGACAAAAATTCCCGTGTCTGGCTTTTTAACCATTAGTCTTGATGTCTGATCCAGCGATAGAGATTCTGACTCTTCTATTTTTTCCAATATTAAGATCGCTTTTTCAATCTTTTTTCTGTCAAGGTGTTTAATATCTCTCAAAACTCGCTCCCTGATTTCAGTTGAAACTTTTATATCAATTTTGTTATCTCTAGTCTCATTCAACTCATCTTTGACATTCTCCAAAATATTATCGGTCTGCTGTTGCGTGTCTTGTTGCGTGGTAGAAGGTGCTGCTGGAGACTTGCTTCTTTGCAACAGTGACATTTGTTTTCCTTTCTCTCGGACATTTTTTTGTTGGGAAATTGAGCAATTTGAGGTTGTTCTTTCGCATACATTTGACGAGGAATTAGCATAAACTCTTCCGTGTGCATTTTGCTCCAGAAAAGCAATACAAGGTAACGCAATCAGTTTAATTAGACGGATTCTAGAATCTGATCGAAAAAATTTGATTCTCTCACTTTTTTCAACTCGCCTGTCTGCAAGTTTACGTAGTGGTTTCTCGAATTTGTTTAATTCAACTTTATTGATTGGTACAACTCCAGAGAGTACGTTCATCACACAGTCACTCAAGAACCAAGTGAAATCGCCCTGATGTAATATTTCTATGTGAGCTGTGTTCTCATTCCTCTTATTCCCTTATTGCTTGAGCATAAGCAAACGTTTCTTTTTCATTTGTAATTGTTGTAATGACTGCTTCAGGGGACGAAATGTAAAAAATAGAAGGATCCGGTCCAATTAGTTGCGATGAAAAACGTAAACCCTGGCTGGTTTTTAGGTCGAGATCAATCATCAAATGCCCAAAGGGCTCCGCAGTTGCTAGTTTGTATGCTTCTTTTATCAGTTGGAGACAATTCAACTGTTTTCCAAGTTATTCAATTTGTTGAATTGCACGAAGCGACTTGAATAAAATTATGTGTGTTGTATTCAGATCAATGGTTCTGGACCATTTGCTTTGATGGAACAAAATATGCTTGACGTATATAACATGTAATTTGCGATGACGTCCTGAGGTAGCTATTTTTACAAATTCTCTATCGTTGAAGATTTCTTCACATGAATCGTCATAGATAAGCAGACAATGCGATAGTTTTTCTGTTATATCAAAGCCTGAGTATTTTAGAAACTGAGTCCCTGGTATAAATCGTTGCATATCTTTGAAAAGTGGTTGGAACTCTTTGAAAAAATAATAAATTTTTTCAAAGCGTGGATAAAAGGTCGAACCTTTTAGCATTCGAAACAAGAGTTCCGTTTTACCACAACCACTTGGTCCTACAATTGACATGAATACCCTGTCATGTGTAAGAATAATTTTGTTCATAGTTTGGGATTAGGTAAAATGTATCCAACTAAACTCGATAAGAGAGCAATCCAAATTGATTTTTCTTCACAGTTTTCTGATAATAGAAAGAGCATAATAGTTCGTACGGTTCTGTCGATCACTTGAAAAATTATTCTGTATTGGTGGAGAGAGATCCTGAACTCTGTTGAATATTACAATCGGCTGATCGTCAAGTGGAGTCAAGCAAGTGTGCATCACTTTGTGTCCTCTGTGAAAATATTCTTGCTTTACGTTCCGTGCAATGATTTGATAATTGATCGTTTGTTGAACGAAAGTTTGAATGAAGATAACAGGAAGGAACTTGTTCTTCTGATTTTATCTCTGAGATTCGGGGACAATTTACATCCTCCAGATTATAAACAGTTTTTTGTGAAAGCGTACTGAGGAGCTCACATATTTCAATGCCTTTGGCAAAAAAAATTTTCCGTGTGAATCGGAAACTGAAACTCAGACAGATTGTTTTCAAATCACAGTAAGGTATATCATCTTCGTCCCAATCAAGACCGTGTAGGTTATTGGTCAACCAAATAACAATTTGTCTATCGTGTGCGGGTAAATCAGCGAATTTAAATGGGGGTTTGAAAAGTATTGTATCGTTGTAACTGGAACACAAACTGAGTTCTTTTATAATGAATCCAAGTGACTTGAGTTTGAAACCTTCGAGATCGAGGACAATTATATTTGTGGTTTTGCTGCCAAAATTTTCTGGCAATCCAATTCATGAAATAAATGTGAATGAAAAATTTTCACTGATAGGATGAATAATATTCCAGTCAGGTGTCCAAAAAGACAATTGTTTACTGGTGAGTAACGGAAAGCGTAAACATAACCAGGGCCTTTGTTTCTGCAATCTTTTATAAATCCAGCGGCGTCATGCAATGCAGCATGAAGTCGTAGCACTTTGCTCCGTTTCAATAAAGGATCTAGTCTTGAATTATCAATTCCAATGAAACCACCATAGGGTGTAAATTTAAGTGCTTTTTCTCCGTCAACTTCTGGATCTAACAAAGAACAAGCGGCTACGAAATATAATTGTCGATAAGATATGTGTGTATAATTTATGTTACCTCTCAGTGTTAAAACTTTTTCATGAATGAGCTTGATGTCTTTTGTTCTTATTGTGCTCATTACAAACTGTTTCCTGAACGTGAGCGTTAAGAGTTTTTGTTTATGAATCTTTCAATTCTGATTGGTTGTCAACTTGAATAATAAATCAAGCACTGCGATTGGTCAGTTTGTTTTGGAAAGTGTTGTGACCCTGAACATGTTTTGGCATGATCCGATCACTCTCCAATTGATATATCATTATTGATTGTATACATCTACTAACAGGTTAGTTGTTTTACTGTTGTTTTCACCAATTTATGTATGCAGTTATGGACATAAGTGATTATGACCATAATTGTGTACATACTTAGGTAAAAACTTGTTTTTCTTGTACAAATCTGTATGTATGTATGTATGTAGGTATGTATGTATGTATGTATGTAGGTATTTATGTATGTATGTATGAATGTGTGTGTTTGTATACATACATCCAGACATACATATATAGATACTCACATATACATACATGCATACATATACATACATAAATACATTCATACATGCATACAACAAAACACACAAACATACATACATACATACATATATACCTACATACATACATAAATACACACACATATGTACATATACACGTTACATATATACATGTATATACATATATACATATACATAATACATACACACATACATACACACATACATAAATACATACATACATACATACATACATACATACATACATACATACATACATACATACATACATACATACATACATACTTACATACATACTTACATACATACATACATACATACATACATACATACATACATAAATACATACATAAATACATACATACCTACTACTATTGTAGCTCGAATGTGATTGGTTGGTTTAGTATACTTTACATGTACTCATCGCGCGCAAAGCACTTTGAAGCTAATAAAATATGAGGGGACATTTTTTTCACAGTTTGAAATTCCAAAATGTCCCCATCTGTAGTTCGAAGCCAGAATGTATACATGCTTACTGCAAGGTACATATATACTATATATGTACCTACAACCAATTTGATATGTAAAGTAAGCGTAGATAACGGGTCCAGAATATATACAAATATAACCTCATAGATTTTTTACACCTTCGGCCGAGTGGTACAAGATGGGCTTCCCATGAACTAGATCCGGGTTCGAATCCCAGCGGGGCGAAGATCCTTTTCTCAAATGTCCCATCTATCCTTGCATACATAATTATTCCCTGTCTTAAAACATGTAATGTCCCCCCCGTAGTAGTCACTACACAGCTATGTATACTACTTCCATGCTCTTATAAAATTTTGCACTAGAGGGAAAATGTTTTCTCCACATGTTTTCATTAGTTCAGTTGAAATCCAAAGTGTCTATGGTCGCGTGTTCTCACGCGTTTGCAAATGGGTATAATTTACGCGCTTTGGAAATTGTAACTAGGGTAAGTCCGCCGTATTTTTGTGTTTTTAATCTTCTTTCCACCGTTTTAGAGAAAACAGTGCATCCCCAGCATCCTCAGTGTTTTTATTACATCAATATTCAGGAGCCTCTGTTCGATGTCCGCACTCGTTCGAATATTTTGAGATGTGTGACAGGAGTGTTTTGCTGAGTCGTCACCCAGGTTGAGGTGCCATCCGGAAGTGACCTCTGATCAGACCGTGCCAGACGAAAGTAACCTCTGATCAGAACATCCCAGACGAAGTTGACCTCTGATCAGACTGATGTGCGCTCAAAACACCATGTGCGTTGAATGTGCGCTCAAAATGGTCTCTGATCATACCATTCCCATCCGGAACTGATCTCTGATCAGACCCAAATCAGACCATTGCCAGACGATTGTGCAACCATGGACCAGACGAAACCCAGACCATCGTCCAGACGATTGTGCGCGCCAGATGACCTCTGATTAGACTATCCCCAGACCAAAAATGCCATTGATCAGACCATGTTCCAAAGATTTTCTGACCACCTCCAGACCATTGTCCAGACGATTGTGCAACCATGGCCCAGACGATTGTGCGCGTCAGATGACCTCTGATCAGACTATCCCCAGACCGAAAATGCCATTGATCAGACCATCTTCCTAAGATTTTCTGACCATCTCCAGACCATTGTCCAGACGATTGTGCAACCATGGCCCCCACTAAACCCAGACCATGTTCCCGACAGTTGTTCAAGTCAGATGATCTCCAATCAGACTATCCCAAAGCAAAAATGCCACTATTCAGACCCGTTTCTAGGAGAAATTTGATTGGGTCAAGGGGCAAGTTTAAAGTGAACCAAATTGTTAACCCAGACTTACAATAGTATTTAGAGATATGCGGAGAATTCATATATTTTACCTGATTTACCATATTAAAAAAGGTTCTGAATGTTCTTTTACATTTATTACTGAATATATTTTGAAAAAAAATTAATGAATGAATATATGTTAAAAAAATCTATGGTTACATGGATTTAAAATGAATTATCATTTTTTCTTTTGAAATTAATTTAACTTCTTCTTCACAAATAGATGTTCTTTATTTTAATTTTGTTGTTTCTTAATGTTTAGTTTAAACATCGAAATGCTTATTAGTCAATGTATCTAATTTTAGTGAATTGACAATAGATTTGTAGACAACGTATGGAAAATCAGCTCACTAAAAAAAGATACATTGAACATTAAGCATTACGATGATTAAAATGAACATAAAGAAACAACAAAAGTAACATAAAGAACATCTATTTGCGAAGAAGAAGTTAAATGAATTTAAAAAGAAAAGAGGATAATTGATTTTAAACCCATGTAACCATAGATTTTTTTAACATAGATTTTTTCAAGATATATTCAGTAATAAATATAAAAGAGCATTTAGATTCTTATTTTAATATGGTAAAACAGATAAAATAACTGAATTCTCCAAATATCTCTAAATACTATTGCAAGTCTGTTATAACAATTTGTTTAACTTTAAACTTGGCCCTTGACCTACAGTACTATTGGCCCAGACTTACATTAGTATTTAGAGATATGCGGAGAATTCGCATATTTTACCTGATTTATCATATTAAAATAAGGTTCTAATTTTTTTTATATTTATGAATGAATATATTTTGAAAAAATCCATGTTAAAAAAATCTATGGTTAGATGGATTTAAAATGATTTATCCTCTATTCTTTTTAAATTCATTTAACTTGTTCTTCACAAATAGATGTTCTTTATGTTAATTTTGTTGTTTTTTCAAGGTTATTTTAATCATCGTAATTGTTATTGTTCAATGTATCTATTTTAGTGAACTGCTTTTTCATACATGTGACTGTTTCTTCATGAAAGCTCAAGGAGTATTCAAGTTTATTTTATATTTACCTAATTTTACTTTCAAAAATGAAAAAAAAAACGCGTCAAGGAGTTGCTTAAAGTAAACCGAATTGATTCCCCAGACTACCAGAAATAAAAAACTTGCTAAACAATCAGAGTGGTCTGCCTAACTGATATATATGAATAACCATCCCGGAAAGTGAAAAAAAACAAAAACTACATTCAAGTTTTTAAGCGTTTTCGGCTTCCAAATTTTTTCCAACAATATACGTGTTCCTTGTTAACTGATACGCACAAAACGCTAGTTTCAACGCCAAATCAGACATGTAACACAAATGAACTACGTTTTAAATCGGAATAACTTCAAAAAGTTAACTAATTAGTTTTGTTAAGTTTAAACATTTTTTAACGTCTTGAGCATCCTTTTGCTATGAATCTTTGACTATTGCAAAATTTTTTGACAGAATATTACTAATTGCACTTTTTTGGTAATTCTGCAGAAAGTTTCCATTGTTTCTGCAAATCGAGTTGATGGTCAGATCATAAAACGACACATTGTAAAATTTTAGTAAATTTTTCTTTTTGGTTTTTGTAGTTCTTCTTTAGACACTAACGCTATCGGACTAAACCAAATAAAAAGCAAGTTTTTCTCGAAGACAAAATATCTTTTTGCAGACGATTTGATGTAAAAATGCTTCAGAAACAGCCCCTGATATTGATCAAAGTAATGAAATTTTTTCAAATATTTTCAAAAAGTAATTTGTTTTAATTAATCCTACTCATTTTTCAGAAAAAGTCTAAGAAGAGAGGACGTACTATCAATCAAAAAGAACTTTATTCGATAAGAAACGAAAAAAATGTAAAAAGAGAATTGAAAAGCTTATGATGCAAAATTGTTTTGAATAACGCTAATTAGTAGTCATTTTTTTCTTATATCGTTCACCAATATTTTCTTAAGTAAGCTTTGTTAATTTGAGTTTTTATAAAGAAAATTTAGTTGGATAGGTCTGAAGATGAAAAAAAAACGTTGTAGTTTCATCAACTTTCGTGTAGTAAGAATCCTCTGTATTGCTAATAACAGCTGCAAAGCTTTCAAAAATTTGGTCATTTATAAAAATTTCTTCCTCTAATAATTTTTCAGTTAGAAAGAGATGAGACGCGTATTATAGCTCATTTTCTTGCATTTTTAACGTTCTTTTTGAATATACATATATATATATATATATATATATATATATATATATATATATATATATATATATATAT
>NW_027450149.1:0-19945 GCF_964194025.1 Convolutriloba macropyga | reverse complement strand
GACAACTTGACTTATTTTCAATCTTAAAAACATCATCCTTTTTCTCGTGTGATTTAACCATGAAGCTCTAACTTGTCAGTGAACTGTAACACCACAACGTGAAACACTTTTCCGCTCCTCATGCCTCTGGGAATTACACCAACTCCTCCTTTTTTGTTCTGTTAAAGCATTCCACCAGGCTATAAGTCGAAGTTTTATACTTTTAGACAGTAAAACGAAATTGGAATTAAAAATTTTTGCTTACAGTTTAAATTACACATACTACAAGCCGGACCTATCATGACTCTATCGATGTTATACCTAAATCAAATTGTTTAGTACAATCTAAGAAAAATATTGCGTAAACATTATAACTTAATTTTTTTTTCAAATTTTTGGTTTGATATATCCCATCTGCGTATAAATCGTTCTTCATTTCCTGTTTCTCACATCTATTCTTGAGTATAAACTGATTTTCCATTGGACATATTAAATGAGGCTTAATATGGAGAATTTAATCACGTGTACTTCCCTTCGACTCTGAGTCATACCAATAAATGCCAATAAATGCCTTCTTTGAAAGGCCAAAAATTAACGAAATCTAATTGTCCCTTCTCAAAATCATTCTTTTTTTAAGTCAGAGCACAATGGTTTTTCCATTAAAAAAACTAAGATTTTTTCAGTTTTACTAAAGCCATTGCATTTCTCTAAGTTGAATTTTTCACTATCAACAGGACGATAGAGTTAGATAAAGATTTATTTTTATCTTAACCGTGAGGCGAATTCACTTTAACCATTAGTACCATTATTAATCAACGTAGTTGCTCAGTTAAATTCTCTGGTCGACTTTTCAATCACTGGAAAAAACGCGGCAGCGTGACACAACTTTAAACAAAATTTTTTTATCACTCCACCGAAAACTATATATGGCCGTTTTCGTTTTACACAATTCTTGAGGTAAATCACAATAACACCAAGGCGAAGATTTAATCTTTTCTGTAAATTCCGCACACTTTTAGCACAATTGGATTGAACATCCTGGTCAAATCAATCATTGGTCTCCCTCTGATAAATCGACCACACAATTAGATAAAGACTTTAAAGTTTGGTTTCAAGTTCATTAGTTATAAAGATTACACCAAGGCTTTTGTCAGAAAATTTTCGCCATAATGCCAATCATCCATTGTGATGATAAAAAACCATCTATTTCCAATCAAAATCTGAGCTCCTTATAATAAACAAACACGGTTCTTAAGTATAAGTGTTCATCATCTCAATCGCTAAATTTAGAAGTTAAGGGGGAACATAGAAAATAAAATGAGGGATGATTTGAATTTGAGGTTGTTGCACATCTCAAACCAACTAACCAGAGATGTTAACCTAAACTTGTTCAACATATCAACCTCTAATATATTTTAACACACATAAAAGCTATCTCAGAATAAAACTTTTTGCCTCACTTGGTGCTGTGGTTATTTCACTATGTCAAATTAACCTGCTTTCAAATAGTGTTCGGTTCTTAATTAGTCTCTCGATTTACTGAAAAATATCAATCTGAATTATACCAAAAAACAGTTGACATTTGTTCTAGGGGATGGTACGTGTTGTAGGATCTGTAGCAGACTGTAGAGGTCGAGCTCTAAAACGCAGATTACTGGTAACCAAGTGATCAATTTAATTTGCAAACTCTCAATTAAATCATCAAAGTTATGTTGTTTTCCTCACTCGATCTGAAATTTCCATTGCACCCATTTTAATATTCTTTAAATAAAAAATCTTCTATAATGAATAAAAAATAATGTTTTTGTCATGAGAGTTACCCCAAATTTCATTTGCATAAAATATTTCATCGACAAAGCCACTTATATTTCTTCTGACCAGTTGTAGCAGTTTTTTAATAAATAGTTATTGAATGTAAACGGTCCGTAACCGTTTAGCCCACCAATCCTTCCCCTTGTTATTTAGTTCAAATTTATTGAGTTCATATTCATAATTGCTGTAAAAGTCAAATCTCTAACTTTGATTTTTCATGACTTTCAAAGCTAAACCTTTTCAATCATTATCAAACATGAGTTTCATCGTGCCACACTTATTATTGATCGTAAATGCGGGTATAAACCACACCTTTGTATGCTATTATTTAACAAGCATACAAGCTTATAGCAGCACACACATAAAAATGAACTCTTGACAATCAGTCCTTGTCTCTGAAAGCGTATCAGACTAAAGAAAACATAACAAATTTTGTCGCGTCCTAGGTTTTAAAACCGAACCATCGACTCACAATACAGAGACAACTTATAAATTCTGCCTGGTAGTTTTTCACTAAAACTTTAAAAAATCCCACCACCAAACTGAATTAAGCGTGCTATTGATTTTTCCATCTGATTTTTTTAGCACTTCAAATTTATAGGCTGTCAGGCTTTCTAAGTAAGTTACAGTTCGATGAACTTCCCCCTGCATCGTTCATTGCACTCCGAACATTATGAAGCAATCCGCTGAATGCAGTTCTCTAGTCCATGCGGCTAGAGGTCCCACATTTGCTAATAAGATTGACTGGGGCCTGAGCGGGTGAAGCCGCGGGTTTTTTTTTGAACCAACGCATAGGCTTACGACGGGGATAGTCGAACATATATATAGGTAGCAAAGCCTGATCTTTCATAGATTATAGCACGTTCTAGTTCAGCTAAACTCTCTGACCCTAAGTCTAGCGAAAAAGCATTAAAAAAATCAGGGTTTGATTAAGAATTTCTTACATTCAAACGGATATTCTAGCTGATTCTGATTTACAGTTTTGCACATGCTGACACGCAAGTGCAAAAGTTTTTGTTTCTAGGCACAAAATTTTCTAAAAGGTAAAACACTGTCCTCCCCAGGTTAGGGTGTTTCTCTGCGACCGTGATCAGACAAAACACTCCCCAAAACGCAAAGCGTACATAAAATACTTTAATAAACGTCATTCAAGCAAGATTTGGTAAAACATAAGACAACCAAACCATTGTTAGCTGTCCAAAACAGCAACATAATTAGCATTCAAGCTGTTTTAAAAAAACGACTAGTAAGCGTTCTAATAACATTTTAGGTGCTAACTATAAGTGCAGTGGCTCATAACACTCATAGTGGAATAAAGTTTTTTTTGTGAAGTTCATCGTGCAACCATAAACTAAGTAACCATTAACCAATGAGACAAGCCAAAGCCATGTCAAGCAAAACCAAAACAAAGTCAACCTCCAAGGCTCAACTCATGCAAATCTTGAAGTTCAAAGTCATTGAGTGGGAAGCAGCACAAGACGTACTCGACAAAAAAATGCAACAAACAGAAGCAGCAGCAGACCTCCAAGAGTTCGTTGACGAACTTCGACTGCAAAAAGCGGAGCTTGATCGCATGTGCAACGAACTCATAGAACAACAGTTGACACAAGAAGAGTTCGACACTCTTGCTGAAAAATCTGCACGGAGAAATTGCAAATGGTTGAGAATCAAACAAGAAATCAGATTGCTCCATGGGCCAAACCATAAAAAGTTCATCTTTTCCGACACCTCCTCGGAAGAACCCAACAAACTACGGAGCAAGGTTGTTGTTTCAGGAACCAGACGTAAACAACCAAGCGGAATGAGACGTAAAACGCCAATGCAAAATGCAGGTGAAACCGCTGAGAGCTGTAATGAGGTTTTCAGTTTTGATAACCATGATGGTGTACCGTCCAAAAACAGTCATCGTGATCGTCAAAAAGAGAGAGAGAGCAAGTGTAACAAAATACAACGCTCAGCAGCAGAAGCCAAAAGAGAAGAGTGAGAAGCAGGAGCATCGCAGCCAGAGTGAAGAAGCGAAACAGGTTCAGAGTTGCCCGATTTTTGATGTGAATGTTCCAAATCAAGGTTTTGCTACCCTCAATCTTTCAAGCGATCAACCATCAGACACTGTGTACTTGAATTCCGGTACAAAACATGGTTTTCAACCTCGAGCAATGCCTGACAATTTCACTCAACCGTTTGCAGACAATATCTATCCACGTGATCAGCAACAAGCACGTCATTTGTTCGGTAGTCAAATGGATGACTCATTCCCAAAGACAAACAAAATGATGAACGCTCCCAACGGAGAGATTAATCGTCACTTGATTTTCATGCCACAGCAGTTTTCTGAGCAACAGTTCCCACATCGACCCCACAATGCTGAGTGGACCAATCATTGATTGATGATGAATGCATTCAGTCTACCTAAGATTAGTCTTGACTATTTCTCAGGCGATCCTTTGATGTGGCATCAATGGTACAGCTTTTTCAAGTCAACCATTCACGACAATCCAGCTCTTTCAACTGTTCAGAAAATGAAATACTTGCAAAACTCAGTAACTCACAAAGCAAAACACTTCATATGTGGTTACTCTTACAAGGGAGACTTCTATGGGGAGGCACTTCAGGAACTTATCAGAAAGTTTGGAAAGCCGCAGCGTGTTGTGAGTGCATACCTCACACAACTTGAACAATGACCTAAGACCAGAATGGATGATCCCAGCAGCTTTGTAAGTTTTGCGTCCTTCCTCAGACGTTTGGTACAGACCTTTCAACTTCGCCATTTTGAATCGGACCTAAGAGATTCTGCGGTAGTTAAAGTTGCCAAGGAAAAATAGACAACACCAATGGCGATTCCCTGGAATCAATAAGTAAGGAGCATGAGAATAGAGCAACCCAATTTGGCTGATTTTGCAGATTGGATAAGCAAATATGCAGAGGCTTGCGAGGACGTCTCTCCACAAAGACCACAAAGAACAGACCGGATTGAACGGCTTTACCAAGGCCAGAAACACTCCAACATAATTTTTCAAGCCAGCTTAAATTGTCAACTATGCTCTGGGGATCACAACCTTGGTCGCTGCAAAGAATACCTGAGCAAATCTGTAGCTGACCGTCAGCAATTGGTGAGGCATCACAATTTGTGTGTCAATTGCTTGAAGAGACAAGAGAGTGGATTCTGTAAATCAAAAATTCGATCGATTTCTTGTAGACAGATGCAATGGGTTTCATCATTCAACTCTCCATCGAGACGACTTCAGGACTTCGCAGAGAAGTGATTTCCAAGCAACGAGTAAAGGGGGATTTCAATCAAGGAACAACCCAGTGCAGTCAATCTACGGTAGAAACTTCAGCCATACAACGCCTCAGCTTTCGTCAACAACCAGTAACACGCCAAAAACCAACAACAGAAGGGGATACAATCAAAACAATTTCAACCCTCGTAATCCAAGCTATGGAAACAACAGCACGCATCAAACTGCCAATCAACAGCACAGCATTCCTCAGCAATCTAATGAAAGAAGTAACACCCACTTTCAATCACTGACCAGCAATGAGCTGAATCATGATTCATCAAAACTTCCACGGGTGCAGAACCACACGTGCAGCAGAAATCGGGAACCCACGTGGGTCAGAGCTTTTATTCAACTACAGGCAATACCAGTCACGCTCTTCTACAAAGACTTCAACATACAGACTTATGCACTTTTGGACAGTGGAAGTGATAATACACAGATAACAAAAAACATTGCTGATGCTCTTCGAATTCGAGTCCCCAAACATATAGAACTACCACTAGCTTCGCTACATGGGGAGCACACAGTGACAACAGCTGATGTCATGGTTGGAATTGGTTCACTTCGCAGCTCAAAACCGGTGACAAGTCTTCCTGTGTACGCAACCTCCATCGAGCAGTTCCAGATGCCAACTGTCCCCGCAGAAATGTTGAATAGACTTTGTAGAGACCATGATCATCTGGCAGAAATCAATTTCCCAAAAATTCGTGACAACAAAATTGGAATGCTCATAGGAGCTGATGCTTTTCTGGCTACTGTTCCAAGACACTTCACTACCGGCAAACCAGGAACACCCTACGGAGTCGACACGTTGCTAGGATGGACTTTGACAGGCCCTGTGCCACAAGAGTACTTTAAACCAAACGATAAAGGAAGCAGCAACCACAACATCACACTTTTCAACCATCTCAAGCGAGGTAGTAACGAACCGGACGAAAATCTTCTACATCTTTGTTGGACCTTTTAAGGTGTCAACTTTAGTCAAGGTTCTACAAAGGGACACAATGAAGAGGACCAGAAGGCACTAAACACTTTGGCAGAGACCACACATCACAACGGGGAAAGATATGAGATTGAACTCCCTTGGCAAGAAAACATCACACTGCCCAACAAATACTTCATGGCAAGGGTTCAGTGGCACGCCCAGCAGAAGCGATTAGAGAGACAGAGAGAGAGAGAGAGAGAGAGAGAGAGAGAGAGAGAGAGACAACCAATTGAAAGAGATATATGACCACTATCTTTTATGATATGGATAAGGGATAAATAGCAGCAGTTACGAACCAGGATACAAAGAACATTTGGTATCTACCGCATCATCCCGTCATCAACAAGCAAAAACCAGACCAGATAAGACTAGTGACAAATGCAGCCTCAAAATACGAAAAGGTTTCTTTGAACGATGCACCTCTAACGGGACCGGACCTTTTTTGCAATCTAAATGCACTGCTCCTACGGTTTCGTCAGTACGAGGTTGCAGTAACGGCAGACATAGAGGCTATGTTCATGCAAGTTGGAATCAGAGAAGAAGACCAAGATGCTCTCCGTTTTTTTGTGGAGCGACAATGATGAGGAGAGGACATCCAAATACCAATGACTCATTTTTGGAGCAACTTGTTCTCCTGCATGCGCAATTTTTGTTCTGCAGAAGTGCGCCAACGATAACAGACAAGAACATCCAAAAATATTTGACTCAATCACAAAACAATATTACATGGATGACTTCATTCAAACATTCTGAACAGAGGAAGACGCAGCAAATACAGCGACTGAGCTGAAACATGTTCTCAAAACAGGGGGATTCAACCTCACCAAGTTTCTCACCAAAAACCCTGCTCTGCTGGAAAAGATTCCTGAGGAAGACAGAATTGGAGTTCTAAAGTTGCAAAGGATACTTGGTCAAACATGGAACCCTGAATCCGATCAACTTCTTTTTGCGAAACCCAAACTGAGCTAAGAAAAAGAGAATATCACACAGAGAAAGCTTCTCTCAATGGCTGCTTCTTTGTTGATCCCATTGGGATAATCTCGCCTTTTGCAATTCGACTGAGATGCATCTTGCAAAAAAAGTTATCAACCAAGGACACAATTGGGACCAGCAACTATCAGAGGAACATTACCACGAAATTCAGCAATGGATGGAAGACTTCAAGAATATGCCTCCAACTCAAATCCCCAGATGTCTAGTTCCAAACGTCGATGGAACTCACGAGTTGCACACCTTCACAGACGCTTCACATTCAGCAGTATCAGCAGTGGTGTACCTGAGGACAATCTCCGTTGAAAGCTCAATAACTACCCGCTACGTCATCAGCAAATCCAAGGTGGCACTAATCCAACAGCTGAGCATTCCCAAGTTGAAGCTTGAAGCAGCTACATTGGGAGCAAAACTAGCAGGCTTCTGTGAGAGCGAGATGACAATAGATGTGAAGAGCAAAATATTTTGGACCGACAGCACAACAGTACTGAGCTGGATCAAATCAATGGATCGACAGAAAATGTACATCGCAAATAGGCTCAACAAATTTGCTGAGAACTCAAACAAAGACGACTGGCGACACGTATCAGGAAAAATGAACCCAGCTGATCATGGTACCAGAGGTCTAGCTCCATGCGATCTTCAAAGATGAGGATAACAGGACCTTCTTTCTTGGACAAATCTGAGAACGAGTGGACATTCTCCGGTGACAAAACAGCTCAAACATACGCTACTCAAGTTGTTGACAGCACCAGTGAAAAACCGTTGCTAGACCCAAACAGTTTTTCAAATTGGCCTAGACTCCTTGGCACAAATAGGACAGTGTTTCGAGCAGTACGCGTACTGATGAGTTTGATCAAACGCGACGTACCTTGTGACCTGGACGACTTCGTGGCTGACAAAACAAGGCTCGAAATTTTCTCTTGAGGATATCGCAGTCCACACACTTCAAGGACACAGTTTCCCGATTTCAAAGTGGACTACCCCTAGACAAAAAGGATAAACTATTACCATATACACCCTTTCTAGATAGCGACGGACTCCTTAGTGTTGAAGGACGAATTCAGAAATCTGGATTGCCTTTTCAGAGCAAACATCCTGTGATACTCCACAGCAAGTGCAGAGTTGCCAAACTGTTTATCGAGAAAACACATCACGCCTGCGGGCATCATGGAATTGCACATGTTCGTGCACATATACAAGCAACGTTCATTGGAATCCGCAGAGCTCTAAGAACTTTAGGGAAGTAGTGCTTCATCTGTAGACATTGGCGAGCAGACAATGTCAGACCAAAGATGGCTCCTCTACCAAATTTTCGCTTTCCGGAGCACTCCAAACTCTACCCAATTGTGAATACTGGAATGGACATGTTCGGTCCTTTTCACATTGAAAAATCCAGAACCCACACAGAACTCAATTTTGTCTGCATGGTTACATGCCTGGTCACACGAGCAGCACACTTGGAAGTTTGTGAGGACCTCTCCACTGACTGTCTACTAATGGCTATTTGACGTTTTGTATCCAGACAAGGATACCCTGATGTCATTGTTTCGGACAACGAAAAAAACTTTGTTGGAGCTAGCCAGGCAACGAAACTCAATTTTCAAGAAAACTACAAACCAGACAACAATTACATGCGTCTCCAGCTGGCGCAACAGAACAACCAGTTGACGTTCAACCCACCTCTGGCACCGCACTTCGGAGGGGTTTGGGAACGACTTATCCAGTCGGCTAAACGAAGCCTACTTGTTGTCCTCGGAAGCCGCCGACTAAACCTTTCAGTCTTCCATACAGTCGTATCGGAGGCAGAAGGAATTCTTAATTCACGCCCACTGACGCATGTTGGGAGCACTTTGATCGGCGAGGAACCATTAACACCGAATCATTTCCTGATGAGAAGACGCCACTTCTGCTTAAAACCTCTGGCAAACAACAGAACTAGGTTTTCAATTAGAGACTTCAAGGAGTCACAGACCCTGTTGGACCACTATTGGTCTCGTCTTCTCAAAGAGTTTGTACCGGAACTTAACAGACGGACAAAATGGCAGCAAGCCAACGCTGAGCTCAAGGAAGACGATGTTGTTAGGCTCTATAAAGATTTTACACCCCGAAGAATTTGGCCCATTGGTCGAATCGTCAAAGCACATGTGAGTAGAGATGGAGTGGCATGAAGCTTCGACATCAAGACCAGCACTGGCATAGTGCAACGTCCCGCAGTGAGATTGGGTAAAGTGTTTGAAACTGACGATAGTTCTTTTTGTTCGTTGGCCGCGGAGGGTGAATGAATACTCCTTCAATCATGTCAAACCGATGCATAAAACTCACTCAAGTGGAAACTTTTGGAGCAGTAAATTTGAATTTCTGATGTCAAATATTTTGTTCTTTTCTGATAAATTTATTTGCTAAGTTTAGTTGTTGCTTGCCGGAGTGTAAACGGTCCGTAACCGTTTAGCCCCCCAATCCGTCCCCTTGTTATTTAGTTCAAATTTATTGAGTTCATATTCATAATCGCTGTAAAAGTCATATCTCTAACTTTGATTTTTCATGATTTTCAATGCCAAAACTTTTCATTCATTGTCATACATGAGTTTCATCGTGCCACACTTAACTTTGATCTTAAATGCGGGTATAAACCACACCTTTGTAAGCTATTATTTAACAAGCATGCAAGCTTATAGAAACATACACAGCAAAATAAATTCTTGAAAATCAGTCGTTGTCTCTGAAAGCGGATCAGACTAAAGAAAACATAACATTGAATTTAATTGTCCCTTGCTTTTTTTCATCAAACACCAAAGAAATAAATAATGGCAAGTTTCCTATTTATCTCTTCGTTATGTCTTCCCTCATTACAAATAGGAAGACCAAAATAAATTTCTTTGCTTTTGAGGATATAATCCCATTTATTTTATTGCTACCAAACTCATTATTAAACTCATCAGCAACTTTCATTTCAATCTTATCTACATTAAGATTTAAAAAATCTTTTTCTCTTCTTCAGCAATAGCGCAATTCAGTATGAAGTTTTCAGTTTCAGTATGAGGTAACTACAAATCTTCGCAGGATGCATGAAATACAGCTCCACAAAAAACTAATTTCTCCATTTCAGCTTTCTTTTGGTAGTAATCTATCAAATGATAACAGTTATATCTGCGAAGATAGTTGAGCATTGCTCTACTCATACTGTTAAGCCCTTCATACTCATATTGTTCGATCTCATTATAACTACAGTACAACTAGCAGGAATGCCAAAGGTTTTACCAGAAATCAACAAAAAGAATTTATGGAGTTGACAATATCTCACTCATTATCTTCTATTTTAGCTTCAGCTCTCAGCCCTCCATTTAGTCCAATGTAGTGGTTAATCATGTATGTGTTTGAATCTCGTTGTGACTATTGTTTGCTTTAGCGTAAGCACAAATAATTTCAACATTCCAAAAGGAGTTCAATACTCAAGTACCATTTTCTCTCATTGCCACTGTGAAATACCCGGATTGCTTCTTTATCGTTGTTCTTTTTAAGCAATTCACCAAACAATAGGTTGAAGTCAAACATTTTTCCATTCAGCATTAAAACTTGTATGAAGATTTGTAATTTACCGTTAAGATTACGCATATTACAATTTTTCTATATTTCTACATTCTTCTATATTTTCAAGTCTTGTAAAAATGATCCAAAGTTTCTTTTAATTTTATATGATATGTTGACGTTACGCTGTGAATGTAATCTTCTCAACGATACTGACTTCATATCAGATATCAGATACTGACTTCATTGATGGAATATCTCTACCATAATGCTTATTACAATCTCGACAATAGTGTAACTTTTTTTGAACTTTTTTTTAAACTGTCATACAAAATTAGGTTTTATAAGAGTGCATGAAAAGGGCTTTTTGGATGAAAAGTCAAGGTCAACTCAGCAAGTAGCTGTCAATCAGAAAGAGAATTGTCACGAGTTCTTTTTTCCTCAATGGAGGAAAAATTGAAACACTTTATAGGCACAGAATTTTTAAAATGTTTTGCAAGTTTCGCCTGCAGAATCACACTAGTTCAGTTAACCAGTCGTCCAATTTGAATACTTTTTATCCCACAGGATCCATAAAGTTGTTTTCCCGCAACCCTGCACGTCAAGAAGCGGTTCTGTCAATTTGTTTTAAAGACACGGAATGGGACAGATTGCTCGCATCGCACTGAAAATTTAATAGCAATTTTCTTTTTTGAACAAACTAAGAAAAAAAATAAAGAACAAAAAAATGAGACAATGCATTCAAATACGTTCTCATGTTTGCAACACAAAGAAGGCTTGCTTCACTCTTCTTTTCAATTTATCTTTTGATGAAAAAACAAAAATTCGAATTTTTTGTTTAACATCAACTTATCTGAGAGAATTTAAGGGGTTTTGCGATAGATCTTCCAAAAATGGGCAACACGTTTCTTTAGTCTGCCACGCTGAAGAAAAACAACGTTTTTTGGATGTCCATGACATCCAGAGTTTGATGAAAACTCATACCGTGCCAAAGCTAGCTAATCAGTTCTACGTGATTGTGAGGATTTTTTGTTAATTCACGCTGTGAACAATATTGCAAAAGAGGCATGGTCACAAACTTTTTACGAAACTGGTTGCTGAGAACCTATTTTTCCGCTCAGACAAAGAGAGGCTGCCGGTAGATCTGAAGCTCCCAAAAAAATTCTTAAAATATTCCTATTTGAAAATCTGTAAGAAAAATTATGTCGGACAGACAACTTTTTTTAATCTTCGTAGATAGATATTTATCTGCTTGACGTTAAATCTGACGCGTTATTTTTCACAAATAGATGAAAAAACACATTAATTGGAAAACACCATGAAACGAAAAGCTCATTCAGAAGTTTTTCGCTTTTAGAAGTTGAGAAGAGGATTGCATCCCGACGCTCCGCAGCTCGATTGTAAAGTGTCTAGGGAAGCGGGGCATAGCCAAGGCCAAAGTTGTTGAGAAGGGATCGCTAGCCTGAGCTTGAGCGCGACCAACTGAAAACAGAGAACGAAGCTCCTTTTAATGGTATCAGTTACTTATTTACCTAATTCAATAAATGTTTCTACTATAGGGTAAAAATGAAACCTAACAGCTTTTTATGATAAACTGATCTTTTCTATTTCTCATTGTGTCCTTACGTTAAGTTGCAAACCCTTATGGAGCGGTTTTTAAGGCTTGTACAGTAAGTGCAACTGCAATTTTTTTCATGCCCTGCGTTCATTGCTCTCCTCTGATATAAAGTTAGCCTTCTACTTATATTTTTTTGCTGATGAGAAAAACAGTTTGCCCTAAATTTCAAAATAAATTATTTTGCTGATTAATTTCATTTTCACGTCTCAACAATAACCAATTCAAGGATCGATTATTCAAACATTCGTACCATTATATGTGACTTGATTTTCTAGCATTGTTTTTTGTTAAGCGGTTCGTATCTAAATCTTCTCCAAGCTTTTGCAGAACCAACGCTGCCTGTAAGCTTCTGTGGTCTTTTTCCGTGAAAACTAGAGTCATTGGGACGGATTATGATATGGATTTGAAAACTGCTTGCGTGATAAATTGATGATTTACTTGTTGTGCAACTATGTTGTCTGGAAAAAAAATTATTATCAATTACAGATGAGGTTTATGTACGCTGCGAGATGTACAAGGTTATTGAAATGATCGCCAAAAGCGTTTAGAATTCGCGATCTTGGGATACACCAAACCTTTTAAAATAGTTTGAGAATGAGAAATGTGGACGAGAGAAAATATAGAAATGAAAAAGTTCCAGAAATTGACACAAAAGGAGTTAAGAGGCCGTGACAGCTGTTCAAAATGATTTATAGTTTCTCATTAAAATTTCCCGTTGAATCAATACACCAGTAACTTAAAAAAGCTGCTAATGATTTAATCATATTTGATGATGAGCAGCTGAGTTCCGATGAAATGGAAATCAAGATAGAATGTTTAAACTGATTTTTTTGTTCGCCGGAAAGTTCAAGTAATCATGTTTTTCTAAAAAAAACTTCATGTCACCTGAATTTAAATTAAAAAGTTGCATAGCATTCTCACTTAACGGTCGTTTTGGAAAAAAAGCTGAATAGAATCTTCGTGATTCTCTCTTAGAAGCCTTCTGCAGCAACCTTTCAATCCAGTATGTTTTATAACAGTTTGAATCCGTAAATTTCAGTTTGCTTCGGCTTTTTGCATGGCAATGAAAAACTCATTGTGGATTATCATTGTGAAAATAATTAAACATGCCTATATAAACCTTATCAGCACTACAGCTGGTACTGTCAATAAGTGCAGCTTCATTTTAAAAAAATAGTTTTGAAGGAGATAATCAGTTAGCTTGGGTTCGAGTACTGGTAATCCAACCGGGTTTCTCAAGGCTTCAGGCGGCAAACCAGTCGGTGCTCAGAAGAAAATATAAGTGGGCGAGTTCTCCTTAATCCTTCATCGGAAAACAAGCTTAGGCCTCACGACCCTCTGTGGAAAATTCTCCTAATTTTGCAATTTCAGGTGCAGTTCAATAAAAACATTTTCGTTTTCTTTTTCTGGAGAACTTCTTCTTTTCATATGTGCTTAAACATATTGAACGCAACTAATGACGAGTTATAATCGAATCAATTGGGACTTTAACCAAATCTTTTCATGAAAAATATTCTGAGCCAAGGTTATTATATTTTTTTTGGACAGAGTTCATCCTTACTTGTAATCGCTAAATAAGCTTAAGTCAAAGATGTTCAAAATTGTTGCACCTTAACGTCATCTGCATGAAATTTATTTAAACTTGAATTCCAAAAAAAATTAAAGTCCATTAAAACGTGACTTCCAAAAAGTTTTTTAATTTGAAATTTTCGGTTCTTCTTCTTAATACCTGTTAACTGTTCACATCCTTATAAATGTTTTCAAAATTAGGTTTTCACCTGATAACTGTTTTGAACTATACTGTTTTCTGATCAGGTTAAAAAAGTTGGAACCGAACCAAATGCATCGCCAGTGTTTTCCCATAAAAAGGAAAAACAATACACCAAAATTATGGCATAGGTTCTCTGAAAAAAATTTAGCATATTGTCTCTTTTTAGACAGACATAAGCCAAAAAAAATCTTCCAAAATAAGACTTAATTTTCGTAGTTAGGCGACATAGTTCTTTTTTTGAGTCCAAATTAAATGTTGGTTTTTTCACTTTCTATTTGATTTGGCTTTCTGGTTTGGAAAAAAAACTACTTCGAAGAAAAGGATAAGTTTTTCCAGGGATCTAAAAAAACGGAGGTTGAAGATTTCCGGGCTCTTTTTCCCGTGGTTTATACGCTTCCCTAGTTTATACCACCTCTATCAGTTGCAGATTATGAAGCTTTTGATTTAGCTGCGTATTATGTAGCTTCATAATTTTGGTGATCTAATTCCAGTTTTTGTTCCAGAAAGGAGGCTCTGTTTAAATAAAATTCTATTTAATTTCTTAAAAAACTTTCTCTTAGTCCGAGTTATTAAAATTTTTTCTAGTTGAAATGATACTTACTTGATAGCGCTAGTTGTTCTTTAGTTCACAGTTTTCCCAGGGTGTTGCATCTTTTTTGTCACTTGATTGAATTTTAAAAGAAATTTAATTTAAATTCCAATTAGGAACGTAATTTGCAAACTTTTTATTTTGAGTTATTCACATTTTTTTTCAGTACCTTTTAATTGTTCACATGTAAAAAAAATTACAGTAAGAAATTAAGTCAAGCAAATAGGCAATTAACGGTAACAATGTTTTCGAAGAAGCTGCTTTCAGCTGATGTTTCAGAGTTTCATGGAACCGAACAAATGCATCGCCAGTCTTTCCATATCTGGAGAAAAAACAGCGCTGCAGAAATATGGCCTAGGTTTTCTAAAAAACTTAGGTTATTCTCTCTTTTTAGACAGAAATAACACAATAACAGCTTCAACTTTAATTGTTAATTTTCGTAGTTTGGCGTCGCAGGTCTACTTTTTAGTCCAAGGAGATGCTGTTTTTAATAATTTGTATATCAAACTGCCTCTTGGTCCCTTTGCGGTCTGGATCTTCTTAATTAAAAATCTGAATAAGCTGAAATTTTACCTCCCTTAGACAATCAGTACCTGTTAGATAGCTCAAACAGTCTTCTCCTAAGGCACAGTGAACCACCGTTTTTGAATATTGGGGACCAAAAAAAGGCAACTTCTCTTTGTGTTTCGAGGAAAAAAACTCCAAAGTCAACAATTTTGGGAGATGTCGTAGAAGCGTGAAAACTACCGGGGTTCTGAATGAACAAAGATCTTTTCGAAGAATAAGTGCGTTTTTTCAGAGTTTGAAGGAAAATATGGATGAAATTGTCCATGTTTTCCGTGTTTTCCAGGCTTCACCAGATTGTAACGGCTCAATCAATTGCAAGCTTTATATAAAATCTACCGAATTGAGAGAACTGTTAAAGATGTTGACAGTTTCAAAAGAAAACAGTGTTTTCCAATTTAGTGCGCTTAAGTTTTTTACCAACCACGTAGAAAAAAGTAAATGAATAATTAACTGTTGACAAAAACTTCCCACTTGCACAATGTAAACAGACTCGATAGTTTTGGATTCTCGATTTTTTTTTCGTGATATCATAATTTGATGAACTAGGTCAATTCTCCCATTCAAAAAGAGAACTATATTATTTGCATGGTCAGTCCCAAACTTGAATTCCAAAAAAATTAATTTTCATTAAAACGTGACTTCCAAAAAGTTTTTAAATTTGAAATTTTCGGTTCTTCTTCTTAATACCTGTTAACTGTTCACATCCTTATAAATGGTTTCAAAATTAGGTTTTCACCTGATAACTGTTTTGGACTATACTGTTTTCTGATGATTTTAAAAAAGTTGGAACCGAACCAAATGCATCGTCAGTGTTTTCCTATCAAAAGGAAAAACAATATAACAAAATTTTAGCATCGGTTCTCTGAAAAAAAAATTAGCATAGTGTCTCTTTTTAGACAGACATAAGCCAAAAAAAGCTTCCAAAATAAGTCTTAATTTTCGTAGTTAGGCGACATAGTTCTCCTTTTGAGTCCAAGTTAAAGGCTGGTTTTGTTCACTTTCTTTTTGATTTGGCTTTCTGGCCCCTTTGCAGTCAGGATCTTCTCTTGTAAATTTCTCAAGATGATGATTCTTTTCTAACACTCTGTCAATAAAAATCTGTTAATTTTTGAATGACCGGGTCCAAAAAAACCAACTTCTCTTTGTGTTTCCAGAAAAAAAATCTCCAAAGTTTATCATTTTTGGGAGTTGTCGTAGATGTGAGAAACTTTCCGGGTTTTGGAAAAAAAATTGTTTTTGAAGCAAAGGATAAGTTTTTTCCAGGGATCTAAAGAAACGGAGGTTGAAGATTTCCTGGTTCTTTTTCAAGGGGTTTATACGCTTCCCTAGATTATACCAACTCTATCATTTGCAGATTATGAAGCTTTTTACAAAGATCTTTTCGAAGAAAAAGTGTGTTTTTCCAGGGTTTGAAGGAAAAGATGGATGAAATTGTCCGTGTTTTCCAGGCTCCCCTATATTGTAGCAGCTCAATCAATTGCAAGCTTTATATGAATTCTACCGAATTGAGAGACCTGTTAAAGATGTTAAAAGTTTCAAAAGAAAACAGTGTTTTCCAATTTAGTGCGCTTAAGTTTTTTACCAACCACGTAGAAAAAAGTAAATGAATAATTAACTGTTGATAAAAACTTCCCACTTGCACAATGTAAAGAGACTCGATAGTTTTGGATTCTCATTTTTTTTTCGTGATATCATAATCTGATGAACTAGGTCAATTCTCCCATTCAAAAAGAGAACTATATTATTTGCATGGTCATTCCCAAAAAGACAACTCTACGTTCCAAAAAAATTCTCCAAAGGTTATTGTATTGCCAAGGGAATATAGATCCGAGAACTTTTTTTGTTGCTTTACTTTCATAGACTCTACCGTTCGTACCAATCACAAAGTTATAAAACATCCATCAAATTATAAACAAAACGCAAAAAAAGGAAGTTTTCAATATCAATATTTTAAATAATTAAATAAACTTTAATAAATTAAATATTGTTTGTGTATCTCTACCACCAGCAGGTCCCGAGCCCGGATGAAAAAAGATGAAAGTAAAAAAAAACAAATCAAACCGGAAAATCTCCTTGAAAAAAGATATCAAATGGTTATTTGCATGTTGATTGATACTTCCTACGTCTACAATGGATATAGGTACAACTTTTTTCGATATAGTTAAAAATTGATGCTTTTTAGTAGCTTCATAATTTTGGTAACAATGTTCCCTTTTCTCTTCCATAAAAGGCGTTGTTTTTCTAAAATTATCTATATGTTGAAATTTTGGCCCTTTGATGGTCACGATATGTTGCTTAACACTAGAAGACGTCTCTTTGAGAACAAACAGCCTTTTGATTTTGCATGATCGAGTCCAATAAAAGACGACTTCTCTTTTTGTTTAAAAAGCAAATTGTCAGAAGTCACATCAATTTCTCGAGGTATTGCAGTTAAGCAATTTTTTTTTCGACTGGTTCAATTGAATAAACTCGGTACAAATCTGGGGATGGAAAATAGGAGGGTATAAAACAGAACATACTGTAAAAGTCTTGATGTCAGTTTTTTTGAGATGAGAGACAGGTGTTAGATGCTTCGCATATTTTAATTGGTTTCGTTTCTGTTTCGTAGATTTAAACCTAGTTTTAACGTCTATTGCTTGTCTCATGTGTCCTATCATAGTTGCTTTTATGTAACTCCTTAGCTACCAAAATACCAAGTCTGCAATGAAAAATGGATTTGGGTAGGAAACGCCAGCACAATAATACACACGCAAACTCTCAAAAATGTTTTTTTTTAAACTGAACTCCAGTAAATTTGTCTAACAAATCTTCTTATTATTGTCTATTTGTTTTGATTTATTTTGTTTCGCTTTATTTTTATTAAGAGAGAATTTGTTGAGTCTTAAAACTAGTGCTCTGCTGAATACTTCTATTGTTTTTTTTGTATCTCTGCTACTACCGATCCCAAACCTTGGACGAAGAAAGATCGGGGTAGAAAAACATAACATATCAGAATAACCGGAAAAATGGAATTAGACCTTACTTTAAAACAGGACTTATACACTTCTCTGACAGCTGACCTCTTGCTTATTCCACTGTTTATTTTATCACGAAAAATAGTGTAAAAATAATAAAGTTTCACCACTTTTCCGATGTTTTTAAATCGAAAAACTGTGTAAAGAGCGTAAAGACAAGAATTTTCAACCATTATTTCGGGTTCTTGTTACCAGGAGAAGAGTTCAAAGAGTGTAGTAGTACAAAAAAACTACCCATTTTCTCCGCTTAACTAGGGTTGGAAGAGTGTTACAAAAGGAATGTAACTATAAAATTGAGAGTGAAAAAAGTGTGAGAAAAATAAGTTTCAATAATATGAGTAAAGAAAAAGTTAAAAGCGTAACTGTTAACATTGTGTTACAAACTTCAACTCCTAATTTTCTAAAGGTATCTTCTTAGACTTAATTACACTCTTCCCACTTTAATTAAGTGGAGATTTAGGGGTGCAATTTTTTTTTCTGTTTTACACCTTTCACACTCTTTTCACAGTTATTTTTGGTGATAATCCTCGGCCAGGGGGTCAAAATGGGAATTGCGGATGATTATTGGAGATTATCGGCAAGTTCATCCGTTGACTCGGGTTCTTAAATCGTTCGATCAAATACACAACACATGCTTGTGCTCTCTAGTTAGGTATTCTGTCTGACTACTCATATGTCTAATCGGTGACCCTCAGTTATTTAAGGTGATAGGAAGCGAAAAGAGACCGAAATGTCCTAATTCGTGCTCTTTTCCTCCTTAGATATGTTTTATAAAACCGAGACACCACTTGAAGCTCAATGAAGAGCCAATGGACCCATCCCTTCTTTTATACTGAAATTTCAGTTCACTCCGCTCATTACAGTCCTCCCGCTTAGCTGCGTTTGTATACTTCCTTTATTCCTCTATTTGGTGTATATTTTTTTTCTGCAAATTTCTCGTCTTTTCAATAGGCAGAGTTGAGATGTAGAAGGGTGAGGGTAAGCATGGGATGTGATGTAGTACTGTTCGTGTATGCCTGTGGTGTAATGTCGTATGGGTGGCAATGCTTGTGGTTCGTTGTACTTTGATGTAAAAATGCCTGTTTTGTGATTTAGTGTGGTGTGAATATACTTGTGGTGCGATGCAGTAAAATATGCCTATTATGTGGTTTAGTCTGATATGCTTTTCGAGTGATGTAGTATGTTTAAAAAGTTCCTGTGGTTTGATATTTTTTGATGTAAAAATTCCTGGCAACTGTTGCACAGAAAGTGCTGAAAAAGGATAAGTTCAGTCTATTTTAGGCTGGCTTTCAGCACTGAAACAGGTTAAAAGCAATGTAATTGAGGTGGACAATCAGGGCAGAAACCTGTTTAAAATGGAATTTTTTTTGGGGCGTAGGATGTATAGAATAGTGTAAATATCAAGCAAAGGTTGAAATTAAGATAAAATCAGAAGTACAATTTTCCTCTGCAAAAGACTGATCAGTGTATAATTTGACATGATCAGAATAAGTACAAGTGTAAAATGGTCTCCACACTGTTTTCTGGATGAGCTGAAATGCTATGGGTGCTCAGACAGGGCACTCAATAGCCTGTAAAGAATCTGTGATATTGGCTATAATTTAGGGCTTGAAGATACTCAGTGGTTTCAGTACCAAACCCCGATTTAAGAACCTCTGAATCTAGATTGGTTTTCTGATAATTCTGGATTTCAAGATTTCAACCTGATTTAACCTGATTTATGCACGTCAGCCTCACCAGTCGTAAGTGAGGGCAATTCCAACGTCAACATAGCCAAACTGAGAAAATGTTTAAACATTTTGATTGGTTTG
>NW_027450148.1:0-3000 GCF_964194025.1 Convolutriloba macropyga | reverse complement strand
TGAACTCGTTCTGCAATGCTGTAAAAATTTTCTGCGTGCATTTTCCCCAGAACAAATAATATAGCATCAAGTTACTGAACTTGTTTGCAAAATTTCTTCATAATTGGACTAATCTTCGAGCAAGGTTCATGTTGCATCGAGTTACTGAACTCGTTCTGCAATGCTGTAAAAACTTTCTGCGTGAATTTTTCCCCCAGGACAAATAAAATAGCATCAAGTTACTGAACTTGTTTTGCAAATTTTCTCCATATTTTGCCTATTCTTCGAGCAAGGTTCATGTTGCATCGAGTTACTGAACTCGTTCTGCAATGCTGTAAAAATTTTCTGCGTGCATTTTTCCCCAGGACAAATATTATAGCATCAAGTAACTGAACTTGTTTTGCAAAATTTCTCCATAATTGGACTATTCTTCGAGCAAGGTTCAAGTTGCATCAAGTTACTGAACTCGTTCTGCAATACTGTAAAAACTTTCTGCGTGCATTTTTCCCCCAGGACAAATAAAATAGCATCAAGTTACTGAACTTGTTTTGCAAATTTTCTCCATTTTTTGCCTATTCTTCGAGCAAGGTTCATGTTGCATCGCGTTACTGAACTCGTTCTGCAATGCTGTAAAAATTTTCTGCGTGCATTTTTCCCCCAGGACGAATAAAATAGCATCAAGTTACTGAACTTGTTTTGCAAAATTTCACCATAATTGGACTATTCTTCGAGCAAGGTTCATGTTGCATCGAGTTACTGAACTCGTTCTGCAATGCTGTAAAAATTTTCTGCGTACATTTTCCCCCAATACAAATGAAAACGCATCAAGTTACTGAACTTGTTTTGCTAATTTTCTCCATAATTTGCCTATTCTTCGAGCAAGGTTCATGTTGCATCGAGTTACTGAACTCGTTCTGCAATGCTGTAAAAATTTTCTGCGTGCATTTTTCCCCAGGACAAATATTATAGCATCAAGTAACTGAACTTGTTTTGCAAAATTTCTCCATAATTGGACTATTCTTCGAGCAAGGTTCATGTTGCATCGAGTTGCTGAACTCGTTCTGCAATGCTGTAAAAATTTTCTGCGTACATTTTTCCCCAGGACAAATAAAATAGCATCAAGTTACTGAACTTGTTTTGCAAAATTTCTCCATAATTGGACTATTCTTCGAGCAAGGTTCATGTTGCATCGAGTTGCTGAACTCGTTCTGCAATGCTGTAAAAACTTTCTGCGTGCATTTTTCCCCCAGGACAAATAAAATAGCATCAAGTTACTGAACTTGTTTGCAAAATTTCTTCATAATTGGACTGTTCTTCGAGCAAGGTTCATGTTGCATCGAGTTACTGAACTCGTTCTGCAATGCTGTAAAAACTTTCTGCGTGCATTTTTCCCCCAGGACAAATAAAATAGCATCAAGTTACTGAAATTGTTTTGCAAATTTTCTCCATATTTTGCCTATTCATCGAGCAAGGTTCATGTTGCATCGAGTTACTGAACTCGTTCTGCAATGCTGTAAAAATTTTCTGCGTGCATTTTTCCCCAGGACAAATATTATAGCATCAAGTAACTGAACTTGTTTTGCAAAATTTCTCCATAATTGGACTATTCTTCGAGCAAGGTTCATGTTGCATCGAGTTACTGAACTCGTTCTGCAATGCTGTAAAAACTTTCTGCGTGCATTTTTCCCCCAGGACAAATAAAATAGCATCAAGTTACTGAACTTGTTTTGCAAATTTTCTCCATTTTTTGCCTATTCTTCGAGCAAGGTTCATGTTGCATCGAGTTACTGAACTCGTTCTGCAATGCTGTAAAAATTTTCTGCGTGCATTTTTCCCCCAGGACAAATAAAATAGCATCAAGTTACTGAACTTGTTTTGCAAAATTTCACCATAATTGGACTATTCTTCGAGCAAGGTTCATAATGCATCGAGTTACTGAACTCGTTCTGCAATGCTGTAAAAATTTTCTGCGTGCATTTTCCCCCAATACAAATGAAAACGCATCAAGTTACTGAACTTGTTTTGCTAATTTTCTCCATAATTTGCCTATTCTTCGAGCAAGGTTCATGTTGCATTGAGTTACTGAACTCGTTCTGCAATGCTGTAAAAATTTTCTGCGTGCATTTTTTCCCAGGACAAATAATATAGCATCAAGTTACTGAACTTGTTTGCAAAATTTCTCCATAATTGGACTATTCTTCGAGCAAGGTTCATGTTGCATCGAGTTACTGAACTCGTTCTGCAATGCTGTAAAAACTTTCTGCGTGCATTTTTCCCCCAGGACAAATAAAATAGCATCAAGTTACTGAAATTGTTTTGCAAATTTTCTCCATATTTTGCCTATTCTTCGAGCAAGGTTCATGTTGCATCGAGTTACTGAACTCGTTCTGCAATGCTGTAAAAATTTTCTGCTTGCATTTTTCCCCAGGACAAATATTATAGCATCAAGTAACTGAACTTGTTTTGCAAAATTTCTCCATAATTGGACTATTCTTCGAGCAAGGTTCATGTTGCATCGAGTTGCTGAACTCGTTCTGCAATGCTGTAAAAACTTTCTGCGTGCATTTTTCCCCCAGGACAAATAAAATAGCATCAGGTTACTGAACTTGTTTTGCAAAATTTCTCCATAATTTGCCTATTTTTCGAGCACGTTTGTTGTTGCATCAAGTTACTGAACTTGTTTTGCAATGCTGTAAAAACTTTCTGCGTTCATTTTTTCCCCAAAACAAATAAAAATGCATCAAGTTACTGATTTTGTTTTGCAAATTATATCCATAATTTGCCTATTCTTCGAGCACGATTATTGTTGAATAATAATAATAATAAAATTAAGAATAATTGTGGTTTTCGCGTAATCTCAGCGGAAGAGCATTGGGCATGCAGTAGCCTGTTCGCAGCTGCCCTTTTTCTAATTATTCACCACATTTCAGACTGATATTTTTAAGAGCAGCATTACTTTTCTTGGTGTCTACAGCCATTTCTTTTTGCGTCTGAAACTTTTACGTGGTGCCAACATTGCAG
>NW_027450147.1:0-53899 GCF_964194025.1 Convolutriloba macropyga | reverse complement strand
AATAAGAATGATAGTAATAATAATAATAATAATAATAATAATAATAATAATAATAATAATAATAATAATAATAATAATAAGAATAATAATAATAATAATAATAATAAAAATAATAGTAATAGTAATAACAATAATAATACAATAAAATAAATAATATTAATAATAATAATATTCATAATAAAATTAATAATAATAATAATAAAAATAATAATAATAATAATAATAATAAAAATACTAATAATAATAATATTAATAATAATAATAATAATAATAACAATAATAATAATAATAATAATAATAAAAATAATAATAATAATAATAATAATAATAATAATAATAATAATAATAATAATAGTAATAATAATAATAATAATAATAATAATAATAATACTAATAATAATAATAATAATAATAATAATAATAATAATAATAATAATAATACTACTACTAACAATAATAATAATAATAATAATAATAATAATAATAATAATAATAATAATAATAATAATAATAATAATAATAATAATAATAATAATAATAATAATAATAATAATAATAATAATAATAATAATAAGAATAACAATAATAATAATAATAATAATAATAATAATAATAATAATAATAATAATAATACTAGTAATAGTAATAGTTATTGGTAATAATAATAATAATAATAATAATAATAATAATAATAATAATAATAATAATAATAATAATAATAATAATAATAATAAATAATAATAATAATAATAATAATAATAATAATAATAATAATTGTGATACTGGAGCTTACAGTATCTAGAAACTTTGTAACCAGGTACTAAATTATCTACCTATAAACACTCTATGCATATGTTATTTAATTACTGTCTTTGTAAATATATACCAATTGGTGTTAGTTGCTCTTTTGCAGCAACTTGTTCCGTTAAACATAGAAACGTGTTAATCACACATTAAGAAAGTGCAGACGATAAACTATAGCGATAGAAAACAGTCGCATCGTGGCCAATTGAGTATTATTGCACTACAGTGTTTTTTTACAATAAGAACAGATTATTCCTATGAGTCAGGAACTAGACAGATCATCCACATCTTCACCATTACACAATACATCAGAAATAGATAACCAACTGGTTTGGTCGAACCCAGTTAGGAACACATTAAACCCACAAATCTCTAGACAACTCGCATTCTCAAACATCCTTCTTGACATGGCGCAGTCAGCCAAAACTCCTTTAGGAGTAAACCCATTCTGGGAATCCCGCGCAACACCACCAATAGAATGGAGACAATGGTTCTCAACACTAAAAATGGCGATAATGGCACGCGACAGTATTGAAGTAGATAAGTTACTGAAATTGAAACTACAACCCACAGACTTATTCTACCCCACACTACCAACATACGAAGAAGAATTTGAAGGAGAGACAGAAGACGAGGCAAGAAATAGAGAACAGAGGAACGAAAGAAGGAGAGTTGATTTTGAAAATGAATGCAAGACAATAGAGAGAAAAGGAGCAATGGTCGACAGAATACCGTGGGATGAAGCAGACACGAAAGTAAAAAGCCTGATATATCTATCACTTGGAGCGGAAGCGAGAAGAACATACCACCAGAAAAATCCACACACACAAATAGAAAAATGCACCACAAAAGAACTCGCACATGAACTCAACATCACATTCACTATCCCAAGAAACACCACATTTGACAGATTTAAATTCTTCAAATCCATGCAACAATCACATGAATCACTCGAGACATTCTATAGCAGAATAAGGGAAGCAGGAGCACTATGCAAATTTAAAGACTTAGAGGAAGACCTAGTAAAGGACCTCTTTATTTCAAACATGAACAACACATCAATACAAATGGACTTGTTATCAGAAGTAAGAACACCACAACAAGTACTCAACTTTGCAATCAATAGAGAAAGAGGTCAGGCAAACCAGCAGGAAATTTTGCGAGCACACTCCAGCAGCACCAACTGGTCACAAGTATCCTACATTAGAAATAAACCAAGAACATCCTTCACTCAACGCCCACCACAACAACCAATATTACCAACCCCACCAACTGGTAAAATTGAACCCTGCTACAAATGTGGTCACCCATTTATAAAAAATCACTTAAACATGTGCAAAGCCCCAAATTTCACTTGCAAAATTTGTAAGAAGATCGGTCACTTTACAACAATGTGCAAAGCCCCAATGCCAGAACGAAGAAACACAACGTTCAGACAGGACTTCAGGAAAAATACACAACAACAACAATCAACACCACAAACGAGAAGAGTGAGACACGTGAAAGAACAAGACATTTGCGAGGAAGAACAAGAAACAGAAGAAGAAACTCTCGACCCAGAAGCTGCCTCATACATAAAGGAACTAATGGAGGACTGGTCGTCAGTCAACACAATAAGACCTGTGGAAGTGAAGAAAATAAACACCATATCAATTAACAAAACAACTGGAGGTGAATGTTGGGTCAAAACAAAGGGGAAAAACACGGAAGTGGATTGGCTAGCAGATACTGGCTCACCCCGCTTATTTTTGGAATACACAAAAGCAAAAGAAATCACAAAACGAAACAAAGAAAGCAAAATAACAATGTTCGACGAGAAATCAAGATACAAATGTTTCAACAACCAGGATATAAAGATCCTAGGAGTACTGCACATCACACTTAAATCGGGGGCATGGACAGCAAATAACTGTAGAATATTGTTGGTCAAACATCTACCACAACCAGTTATGGGGAGAGATATTCTACAACAACTGGGAATAGTCCTCACGGCTACAAAACCAACTGGTAAGATAATCAACTTAGTATCAGACACAGCGACAGAACAAAATATAATAAAATGGATATTCAAAAAGTACCCACATCTATGCACAAGACTAGGACGTTCAAAAAACCATGTGGCAAAATCAAATTTCAAAGAAAATTTTATACCAACACAACACAAAGGTAGAAGAGTACCACTTCACTTATTAGAAAGGGTAGAACAAGAACTAGAAAAACTAATTGAAGATAAACAAATCAAGAGATTGGAAAAATGTTCAGATGAATACTTTATAAGCCCCGTTGTAATCACTGTTAAAAAGGACAAAAGCGTCAAAATTGCACTCGATTCTAAGGAATTAAACGACGCAATACACAAAAATAAATACCAAATGCAAAGCATCGGTCACTTAATAGACGCAGTTGCAAACTACATCTCTGAACGGAGCACAGAACAAGGAACATTTTACTTTTCGAAAATAGATTTGAAATATGCCTACAGCCAAATACCATTAGATCCACAACTACAAAAACTCTGCAATTTCAACATATTAGGAGGAAAAGCAACAGGCACATACAGATTCCTAAATGGATTTTATGGATTAACAGATATGCCAGCAACATTCCAAAAAACCATTGACGTAACACTTAAAAATTGTCATAATAAATTTGCCTTTCTAGATGACATACTAGTAATAACAAAAGGACAATTGACAGATCACGAGAAAGAACTTGACAAAATATTACACCAATTGGACAAAGAAAACCTAGCAATAAAATTACAAAAATGTGAATTTGCACAGAAACAAATAACTTGGTTAGGCTATGAAATAACACCAACTGGTATAACGCCTACAAAAAAGAAGTGCGAATCAATCAACCAATTGGAAACACCCAAAACATTAAAACAACTCAGATCATTCATGGGATGCATACATCACCTAATAAAATTCACACCAAGACTAGCAGAATTATCTGAACCTTTAAGACCACTGTTATCAAAGAACAATACAAAAGCACAAAACAAACTAGACTGGAAGGATGAACACACAGAAGCATTCGAAAACATCAAAAAACAAATAATAAACATTACAGAAAATAAACACTTTGACATAACCAAAGACACAAGAATAAAAAGCGACGCAAGCAAAAAAGGCCTAGGCGCATGCCTGGAACAAAGACACGGTCAAATTTGGAAACCAGTTGCATACGCCAGTAGGTTCCTGAACAGATTAGAAGAAAGATATAGCACAAATGAACTCGAACTGTTAGCAATAGTTTGGGCATTAGAGCATTTTAAATACTAAAAGTATTTGCCATAGTAAACCTAAAAGTAAGTCGCTTCTTTCTCACACTCTGTTAACAAGAATCAAACCAAAATTAATCGCAATTACAACTCGCGCTCGTCCAAAATTAAACACATTCGAAATTCCAATAAACAAACGATTCCGTGGCCCAAACAAAATTAAAACTCCAATGGAGATACAAATTCCTAACAAAAATGTGCGTGACAATAGCACACAAACCGATATCGATTCTAATAAAGGCAAAGGCCTACTCCCCCTCATCCCTGATAAACACGAAGAATTATTTAAAGCTATAGATGACAAACCAACACCCGATTATAGATTTAATCTCATGAAAGTATTTAACGAGGAATTTATAGCAGAAAACTCAAAAATGGACCTAGGTCCAATTATCGACCTCGTAGAAAAACAAGATTGGCTTTCACTGAAGAAAACAAATCCCATATTTTACAAAATTCACCGCGACCTTTCAGTTAAACCATCGGGTTGCCTTTTATATGACAACCGCCTAGTTATTCCAGCCAAATTACGACTGATGGTCCTGCAAACAGTTCACAGCAAACACCCAGGCCAAGCGGGCATGTTGGCCCTTGCGAAATTAATATGGTATCCACACATTCATAGCGAGATCGTCGCACAGGCACAAAGCTGCAAACATTGCATTGAAAAAGGTAAAAATTTAAAACCAATAATTGCAAGAACCAATCTAGGCTCACTACCAACACTAGTAGAACCCAATGAAGAAATACAAATGGACTTTGCAGGTCCAATTCCATTTAAGAATAACACACAAAATAACTATATTTTAGTAACAGTAGATAGACTATCGAGATACCCACATGCAGAAATATTCAACAATTGTGACACAAACACAGCCATAGAATATCTCGAAAGCTACTGTAAAGTGCACGGAATTCCACGTTCAATTAGATGTGACCAAGCACAAGCATTTAAAGCAAAAGAATTCGACATATTTTGCAAAAATAAAAACATAAAACTTATACTAGCACCAGCTGTTGACCATAGGGGCACAGGTATGGTAGAAAGACTAATCCAAACAATAAAAAGAAGATTAGCGGTATTAGATATAGACCCAAACTGGTCTAACACAACACTAACCAACAGGTTAGCGAATATCATAGAAAACATCAGATTAATACCCAACACTACAACAAAACTATCACCGTTTGAAGCACACTTCGGAAGAAAACCAAACACTGAAATATCGAACATCACAACAAAAGCATCACACAAAAACCTCTCTTACAAAAATCTAACAAACTACTGTTTAGACAAGAAAGTGCTAAAGCAGAATGCCCTCACCATGGAGGAGATCTGGAGACGAGATGGTGATTCGGAACAAGAACTCGACATTAGATACCGAAGTGACAATGATAACGAAGAGACTCAACCGCCTACACCCACAAACCTAACACCAACAGGCAGTCACCAACTGGTAGAAGTAACTTCAAGCGACGACTCAGAAAATGTACCACTAGCATCAACCTCCAGAACAACAAAGTCACCACGTAAGATATATCCATCTGAAATTCACTTCACGATAGGTGATAAAACTACAAAATACATAAAAACACGAAAAAACGTCGCACGAAAATCACTGGCAAGAAAAACAAAAGAACCTCGTAATACACTGGCAC
Source organism: Convolutriloba macropyga (assembly GCF_964194025.1). Taxonomy (NCBI): domain Eukaryota; kingdom Metazoa; phylum Xenacoelomorpha; order Acoela; family Convolutidae; genus Convolutriloba; species Convolutriloba macropyga. The sequence goes on along the minus strand of NW_027450147.1, from coordinate 48,150 downwards.
CACAATGGAACATAATAGAGGACGGCACCATCACTAATTACTCACCACACACAATAACCATAGACACACCACTTAGAGAAAACACTGTAATGAGAAAAAATCATCTTGCTATAGTAAACGAACAAAAACCTATCAGCGAAACAATACAGGAACAACAAAAACCAAGACTAATACATATGGTAGCATGTAAGACAGTTGGTGAATACAAAAGAAACCAAGAAAAAATTAAGAAGTTTTGTTTAGAAGAAGCAAAACAACAGAAAGTAACAAAGACGACCCCACCAACTGGCGAACACAGAATCCAACAAACAAATCCCAGGAACACACGTCGAAGAGCAGAACCAACCAACTGGAGCCCAGCTAAAGTTCGGCAAGTAGCAAGCCAAAATCAGCGTAAACAACAACAAAAGAATAAAAGCCCGACAACAACCAAGAAACAGAATCGACCAAAACAGGGCGATTCCAAAAAACGACCGCGATCCCCAAAAGTCAACCCAGGAGAAACATTCAAGCAACGTTCGAAAATGATGGCATTACAAAGCACACAAGAACACGAACAAAACAGATCATTTATACAAGTAGACACGAATGCACTACAACAATCACCAAGTACAATCACTTACCAATTCGTAGAAAACGAATCACCCCAAACTATATTCGCATCAAGCGACCCGAAAGATTTTATGATCACATCGCCAAACAGCCCACCAGTACATTTCGATAGAAACAATGATAACAACGAAGTAATCAACAACTACGACTTCAAATCAACTAAATCAACTCCAAAAATCGATAAAACATTTGAAAAAATACAGAGACCAAATGACAATACAGCAAACTTCAACAACCCAAAAGTGACATTCCTCGACACAGAGAACAAAACTAACGAACAACACGAAATTGCAACCATCCTACAAAAAGAACAAGCCAGATTAGAAAGAGATCAAGCGAACAATATCTCAATACTGCCTGCACCACAAGAATTAGCCAACACAGAGACAAACAACAAGGACACGAGGAAAGAATTTCCACTACCAACTGGCAAGGAAATACAACGGGAAAATAATAACATCAACTCAGACCAATTGGTATCAGAAAACAACATTAATACAAAAGATGCAAGCCCGGAAGAACAAGCAATTGAAAAGACCGAGCCCACATCACAAAAGTCGTACAATAGTAGCACGACATCACAGGAATACTGTACACCTCCACTATCCCCAACAAGCGAAATATCTGACATAAACTCAGCTGACATAGAGGCACTGAATGAAACATTGTGAAACACTGTTTCATTCCAGAGAAGGGGAAGTGTGATACTGGAGCTTACAGTATCTAGAAACTTTGTAACCAAGTACTAAATTATCTACCTATAAACACTCTATGCATATGTTATTTAATTACTGTCTTTGTAAATATATACCAATTGGTGTTAGTTGCTCTTTTGCAGCAACCTGTTCCGTTAAACATAGAAACGTGTTAATCACACATTAAGAAAGTGCAGACGATAAACTATAGCGATAGAAAACAGTCGCATCGTGGCCAATTGAGTATTATTGCACTACAGTGTTTTATTACAATAAGAACAGATTATTCCTATGAGTCAGGAACTAGACAGATCATCCACATCTTCACCATTACACAATACATCAGAAATAGATAACCAACTGGTTTGGTCGAACCCAGTTAGGAACACATTAAACCCACAAATCTCTAGACAACTCGCATTCTCAAACATCCTTCTTGACAATAATAATAATAATAAAAATAATAATAATAATGAGAACAAAAATAAGTTTGGTGATAGAGAAGCGCAACCAAATCTATTGAAGTATTATTATAAACACTGTTAAACTATATATACTAATATTATCATTCAATAAGGGATACATGTCGTTAACAAGAGTCTATAGGGGCATTTCACAAAAACTCTTGTGCCGTAGTATGTACTTGTGATTGCAATGTTATATGTTACTTAGATTTATGTTTCGACTAACGCGCAGGTAGTGTCTGCTACGTTTTTATAGTACTTTAAGCAAGTAGTGTGAACGCGTTATTAGCATAAACGTTGAAGGAAAGAAACGACAATTCAGTATTTGAAGACTGCTCTTTCGACGAATTCTATCACTCACAACATGGCACAGTCAGCTATTACCAGATCACCGCTAGAAATTGCGTTGTGCATGGAAAAGTAGGCAAAACCTGCAATTATCGGGAGAAATGGATCACAACCACAAAATTAGCAATATCAGCATAAGAAAACTTACAAGTTGGCAAAAATTACTACAGCCTCGTCCATCAGAAGCAGAATTAGAGTAGCGTCAAGAATCCCAATATGAACCAGCAATTGAAGATTAACCCAATGCTGCGAAACAACAACGAAAACAATGGAACGAAAAGAGTAAAAAGATTGGCAAAAAGCAAGCCAAGCAGTAGAAGACAAAGTATAATTCGTAGATAACCTTAACTGGGATGAAGCAGACATTTAGGCGGAAGGTTTAATATGCTTATCTCTGGGATTAGAAGCAACGAATATATTTCAACAAGGAAACGCACACACAGATCTTGGAAAAATTACAACAGAGGCACTAATGATACAGCTACAGGAAATATTCTGAGAAATAAGAAACGAAACGTTCGACAGATTTCCTTTTTTTGAGGGCACGCAAATGCCGGGTGAGTAATTAGAACAGTTTAACTCTAGAAAAAATCAAAAAAAGCTCAAAGACCTAGAAGACATTTTAGTCAACAGTATATTCATGCAAGCGATTTCAAATGCGCAAGTTCAAATGGATTTACTATCAGAAGTTAGAGATTTTCAAGAACTAATACAAAACATATTAACAAGAGAAAGAACCAGGAAAAACCAACAAATGATTAACAGTACACACACACACGCTCCAAATGGAAAAAACATCAAATACATACAAAGAAACAGAGTAACAAACCCTAGAAAAAGAATCTGGCCAACACCAGAAAACACTAAAATAACAGATTTTGGGAAATAGGGTTGAAAAATTTAATAAAGGGCACCTTGACAACTGCCGCGCAAAGAATACAATATGCAACATCTGTCTGTTGGATATTATGTAAAAGTATGCAAATTATTGATGCAACAACGATGATCACAAATAGCAACACGCCCAAACCCAAGAAACAATTACAACTACAGATAGAATAAAACACCACAAGCCCTACCACAGTCACAAGAAAATGTCAACGCAGAGAGGGTCCGCAACATTCAATCTACATAAACAGAAAAAGATACAGATTATGAAGAAGAAACAAACAAAAAAGAATTCACACAGAAAGTACAAGCTATGTAAGAGAAATGATGAAAGACTGGAAACCAGTAAACTTCATCAAATCAATAAGTTAAACTACTACATAGACAAAGAATGTGTATGAGAACCAACAAGGAGAATTCTGGGTAAAGACATACACAAAAGACGTAGAGGTCAACTGGCTCGTAGATATGGTAAGCCCAAGATCGTTTATATCAACAAAAACAGCAGTCAAACTAACAGACAAGTTAGGAATATCGTAAATAATCAACAAAAAATTTAAAAATGGGAGAATTTATTTGTTTCAACAATAATAAAATAAACATCGAGTGCACGATTCAGTTGGAATTAACATCTGGCAGCTGAAACTCCCCACAACGCCAAATCTTAGTGGTTTTCTACAGCACTGTAAATACTTTGAGAACAGACATTCTGCAGAAATTGGGAAAACATCTCACACAACAAATAAAAAGTGAGAAAATACAAAACATAAACTGCACACAAAAGCAACATACCTGGATGTGTTTTCGAAAAATAACCACACCTTTGCAACAACTTAGGAAGATCAAAAAATCATATTGCTAAATCACCCTTTAAGCAATTATTTCACCGAACAAAGCATAAGGGCAGACAAACACCTCTCCGTGTAATTCACAAGGTAAATCAACTAAAAAAATTAAAGGACGAAAAAAGAAAAATAAACTCGACAATTATTCAGATGAATACTTCATTAGTACAGTAGTAATCACATTCAAACTTGACAACTCCATCGAAATAGCATTAGATCAAAAGAAATACACAATGCTATGATACACAAAAAAGTATCAAATGCAAAGTGTAGCTCATCTAATGGATTCAATAGCAAGAAAATAACTGAACTGAAAAATGAAGATGGATATTTCTTTTTTCTAAGATAGTTCTCTAATATGCGTGCAGCCAAAAATCCTTACATAAATATTCACAAAAACATTGCGACTTCAATATCTTAATAGGAAAAACAACAGGAACATATGGATTCAAACTGGTTTTCATGGATCAACCGATATGCCAACCACATTTCAAAAAGCAATGAATTTCACACTAGCAAACATACACCAAGCACAGGCATTCTTAGATCATATAATTGTAACAACAAAGAGAATAATAATAGAACACGAAACAGAAACAAACGAAAGTATTGGAACGTCCAAATGCTGAAAATTATTTAATTAGCCTACATAAAATTGAATTAGGCGCAACAGAAATCAAGTGCCTCGGATAAAAAATCAATTCAGAAGGGAAACCCACAGTAAGAAAAACAGGTTCAAGACTTTATATGGGAACTCCTAAAACACTAAAACAAACAAGATATCATATGGGGACATCCATCATTTATTAAAATTTTCCCAGACCTATCCAACTATCAGCTCCAATACGCCCACTACTATCCAACAAAAGCAAACATAAGCAGACAAGAATCAATTGAAATGAGGATTATACAAAAGCATTCCAAAGAACTAAAGATTCAATCAAATAAATCACATAAAACAAACTTTTTGACGCAAACAGTCAAACACTCGTCAGATATGACGCAAGCAAATTAAGACTTGAAGCATGCTTAGAACAAAACTACAATAATCATTGGCATTCAATACAATACGTCAGACGAATTCTAACACTTATGAACAAAAATATAGCATAAATGATTCACTCGAACAAATTAAATATTACTTATACGACTCTACAATTCAAGATTCGTACTACAAACAGATCACCAAGCATTTTTAATAGAACTAAAAGATAATAGGTGAAACAATACATCTCAAAGTCGTTTAACAATTCAAATCGACTATTACCCTTTAACTTTTCCCTTGAACATATCGCAGAAAAACGTATGGGTTTCAAATGTTATTAAAGCCGCCACCCCCATCAAAAGCACCCCATCCCGCAAAAAAGATGCAATTTTTGCATTAAACTTAACAGACAACTTTTAATTTATGCAAAAACAAGACGACAAAAAATCAAGCAATCACATTGAAGAAAACAGAAAAGAACAAGATGACGTAATAAACAATAATCCGCACAAACAACACCGAAAACACAATTCAAGCCATTCGTCATCTGAAATTCAGCAGCACTCTATCCAATAAACCTAACACACAATTAATTCCACTAACTCAACTGTTTATGTTTGTACGAGAAACAATCCCACAAAAGACACCACTGAACAACATATAGTAAGACGTTATAGAGGCCCCAATAAAAACAAAATGGATTCACATGAACCCCCTAACATTCCATCTAATTTATCTGAACCAATTTCCATTGGAACTCAAACAAAGAATTCATCCAATGTCGGCCAAGAATTTAAACACTTAAAAACTAAGCGTTTGAAAAATTCATTCGACGACATTACGATCGAAATTTCCTCAAGTTTTTATTGACCTTCATAAAATACTTGGCAAAACTTTTATCTCAAAAGAAATTAAGAAAGACAGCAGAAGCAACAATAATAAGGAAAATGACGATTGGAATGCTTTTAAGAATTTTTCAAAATACTGGTGCAGTCTTCTCAGATAGTTATCCTTCAATCCAAATGGATGTTTATTATATGACGGGAAACTCTATATCCACACACAGCTCAGAAAGACGATTCTCAAATTGATTCAGAAAAACACCCCGCTCCAGCAGTAATGATCTATTTAGCTCAGCCCTTCCGGTATCCCATTTCATAGAGATATTGTCTTCTTGCGGCAAAGGTGTAAACAATGTCCTAATACACGTTTAAATATGAAAACAGTAATTCCAAAAAACAAGTTAACCAACACTCAGCGAACAAAATAATGAAATCCAAACGGGTTTCACTGCACGAATCTCAAATAATAACACAAAAAGTTATTTTTTAGTTACAACGGATAGATACTTTAGATATCCACATGCAAAATTATATAATAACTGCAACACAGAAACCGCAAAATGATATTTAGAAAATACATGAAACTGCACGGAACACCAAGCACAATACGCTGCAACTAAGCACAAGCATTTAAATCAAAAAATTCTGCAAAATTTTGCAACGTTAAAAACATTAAATTAATAATAGAGACATCAGGAGATCTTAGAGGAACAGGTATGGTCGAAAGAAGGATTCAAACACTAAAAGAATATTGTCAGCACTCAACTTCAAAAAAAAATGATCAAGAGAATTGTTAGAATCAAATCTAGCAGCAATCCCAGAAATTTTTAAAGTATTGCCCAACACAACATCAAAAAAGCACCATTCAAAGAACACTTCGGAAAGCAACCAAACACACACCAAACTACTCAACAAAGTAACACATCAAACCACCCAACAAACAATAGAGAAGAGACATTCTATTTAGCCAAGAGACTACTCTCCAATGGCAGACCAAACATCCATGTGGAATTTCTCAGATTCAGAGCTTAACCTGGATTTTCAATGCAATACACCATTCAATTCTGAAGATAACTCTGAGTCAACACCTCTTGCTGGCCACATACAGCATAACAGTAACCATATTTCATCAATACGACTCGCATCAGATAAACCAATTATCACTTTTGGCGTTAAAACTTCACTACTAGTAAAGAAAAGAAAACAAGTAGCACAAAAAACGCTAATAGGACGAGCACCAGAACCAAAAACCACATTAAAACCTTATATAGCTTACTTAAGATAGAACAATATCAACCTATACACTACATACTATCTCAGTGAACAAACAAAGTATGGACAACATCAGAATAAGAAAAAGTGTTATAGCAATTCTACACCAACCACACAACCGCTGTACGAACCTAAAACAGTCTCAATCTGCAAAAAAGTGAGAAAATGTAACAGGAATCAGTAAAAATTAAATTAATTTTGTTTAGACGATCCCGAAGGAAACGAGCGAGGCAATTGCAACCTTCCAGCAAAAAACCGCCATGACCTTTTAGTCGTAGCTACGTAGCTATCAAACCAAGTCAGCCAGTACAGTACACTGCAAGACAACAAAAAACAGAAGAAGACACAACGCAAGCAAAAAAATGCATTGCCCACTAAAAGAGCCACCAAATTCTATCAACAAAACAAAAGTAAAGCATCAAAATTCAACAGGAAGTAAAAAGAATCAGCAGTTGCTCAAGGCAAATAGGCCTCCGCAAAAAAACGCTGACAGAGAACAAAAATCAACAAATCCTTGATCCATACGGATCTAACAAAATGATCAAATTCAGACACAAAAATGATCATTAATTTGACATTAGATTCTTCAGCAACAATCCCAACAAGTATTGTTATGTCCAAATAACAAAAAGATTTATACTCAGAAAAACATCACCTGTAAAACAAATAGACAAAACAGTAGATCGAATCAAAGCCAGTAACACAGAGAATCAGAGAGATGCCAAGAACTTGCAGGAACAAACTGGCGATATAGACTAAGCAAACGACACAGCAATCAAACGTAGAGACAAAAACGACATGCCTGAAGCCAACCAAAACAAAACTCAACAACAGCGGAATTTTCCAGCACACCCACTACAAGTCTCAACACCCAATCAAGCAAACACAAATCAACTTGAGGGCGCAGAACATGTATCCACACTAGAATCCGACAAAGAGTCACTCATCCACTGGACGAAAAAACACAGAGCAACAACCACGGATTCAAACAACATCAACAAACAAGGAAACAAACAAAATGACCAAAATCCCATATCATTGCTAAACACCGAAAATAATGAGGAACGAATTGAAATATACGATTGACGTCAAAGTTTACTGAGTTGGGGATGTAGGGTGTTACGGGAACGTCTAATAAATTACTAATGTAAACACTGTTAAATTTTATATTCAATTCTTATCATTCCATAATTAATGCAAGTCATAAACTTGGGACATATCTATCGTCCATTGGGACAAACAACATAAACTGTTGGGACGTATTATGTACCTGTCATGACAATGTCGTATCTTAAATAGATTTTTGTTTAAATTAATGGGCACATAAAATCTGCTACGTCCTTGAAGCACACTGACTGAGCGTGAAAAAGCGCTATTTGCCTCAGCTTCGAACAAAAGAGCCTTAAAATTAGTATTTGAAAACTGCTTTGTTGACAAACTCTATCACTCACCACAATGATAATAATAGTTAAAATAATATTAATATTATTTAAAATAATAATAATAAAAATGAAAATAATATTAATAATATTAATAATAATAATAGCCATATGAATAATAATAATAATAATAAAAATAATAATAATAATAATCATAGCAATATTAGTAATAATAATAATAATAATAATAATAATAATAATAATAATAATAATAATAATAATAATAATAATAATAATAATAATAATAATAATAATAATAATAATAATAATAATAATGATAATAGTAAAAAAAATAATAAAAAAAAATAAAAACAATTATAATAGTAATGATTATAATAAAAACAATAAAATTCTTATTAATAATGATAAAAATTATCATTATTATTATTATTATTATTATTATTATTATTATTATTATTATTATTATTATTATTATTATTATTATCATTATTATTATTATTATTATTATTATTCTTATTATTACTATTATTATTATTATTATTATTATTATTATTATTATTATTATTATTATTATTATTATTATTATTATTATTATTATTATTATTATTATTATTATTATTATTATTATTATTATTATTATTATTGTTATTATTATTATTATTTTTATTGTTATTATTATTATTATTATTATCATCATTATTATTATTTTTATTATTATAATTATTGTGGTCTCGCTCTTTACTCGGATAGACATTGGTTCGTTCTGGAGTTAATATTTCTCTAAGAACCGCTGTGTTTGTTATGGAAATGGGTTCCGTTTCCGTAAAGACTCCATTTTCTGGCTCAATTGAGAAATCTATTGTGATAATCAAGATGTATAATCCTGTTGGATTTGTATTTGTAGTTGGTTCTACTTCTGAACTAATCAAGAAAGAGATTTCGCTTTTAAAACTTTTGATTTCGCCACGAGACACAACTAAATTTTAGCATGGTTTTCTATCGTCTGCACTTGAGTTCTAAAATGACTCATTAGCAGTTAAACAAGACCTGTTGAGTAGGCGTGAAAATGAACAGCACAGTTAACTCCAATAGGAGTTTATGACACTATGTACAATAAAAAACTTGTATGACATAGGCACTTTGTAAGCGAATTTATAATTAGTACTTCTATGACTTAGTTACAGTGAGAGTGCTCTATCTCTGTATCACACTTCCCCCTCTGGGAGAAAATTTCGGAGTTTCGAAATTATGTTAAGTTCCTGTATATTTTCGGAGTTTCAAAATTATAATAAATTCCTAGCTCGTAGATACAGAAAGCCCAAGATCGTTTATGTCAACAAAAACAGCAGTCAAACTAATAGACAAGTTAGGATTATCATCATAAATCAACAAAAAAACAAACGTGGGAGAAATTATTTGTTTCAACAATAACAAAATGAACATCGATTGCACGATCCAATTGGACTTGGTATCTGGCAGCTGACACTCCCCACAACGCCAAATCTTAGTGGTTCCCTACAACACGGTAAATATTTTGGGAAGAGACATTCTGGAGAAATTGGGAATACATCTCACACAACAAAAAAAGGCGAGAAAATACAAACCATAAATTGCTCACAAAACAACTTAGCTAGATGGGTTTTCGAAAAAAAACCACACCCTTGCGCCAGTCTTGGAAGACCAAAACATCATATTTCTGAATCAACCTTTAAGCAATTATTTCACAGAACAAAACATAAGGGCAGACTAACACCTCTCCACGTAATTGACAAGGTAAAGCAACTGAAAAAATTAAATGACGAAAACACAAAAATAACTTCGACAATTAATCAGATGAATACTTCATAAGTGCAGTATTAAGCACATGCAAACTTGACAACTACGTCTATATAGCATTAGATCAAAAGAAATACACAATGCTATGATACACAAAAAAGTATCAATTGCAAAGTGTAGATCATCTAATGGATACAATAGCAAGCAAATAACTGAACTGAAAACTGAAGATGGATATTTCGTTTTTCTAAGATAGATCTCTAATATGCGTACAGCCAAAAATCCTTACATAAGTATTCACAAAAACATTGCGTCTTCAATATCTTAATAGGAAAAACAACAGGAACAAATGGATTCAAACAGGTTTTCATGGATCAATCGATATGCCAACCGCATTCCAAAAAGCAGTGAATTTCACACTAGCAAACACACAACAAGCACAGGCATTCTTAGATCATATAATCGTAACATTAAAACAAAAAACATATTATATGGGGACATCCATCATTTACTAAAATTTTCCTAGACCTATCCAACTATCAGCTCCACTACGCCCACTACTATCCAACAAAAGCAAACATAAGCAGACAAAAATCAATTGAAATGAGGATTATACAAAAGCATTCCAAAGAACTAAAGATTCAACCAAATAAATCACAGAAAACAAACTTTTTGACGCAAACAGTCAAACACTCGTCAGATGTGACGCATGCAAATCAGGACTTGGAGCAGGTTTAGATAAAAACTACTATAATAATTAGCACCCAATTGCATACGCCAGTCAATTTCTAACACTAATGAACAAAAATATAGCATAAATTTATAAGAGCTCCTATCAGTCGTATGGTCCCTCGAACAATTTAAATATTACTCATACGACTCTACGACTCAAGATCCATACTAAAATCAGATCACCATGGATTTTAAACAGAAATAAAAGATAATAGGGGAAACATAACATGTCAAAGTCGATTAACACGTCAAATTGACTGTTACTCTTCAACTTTTCCCTTGAACATATCGCAGGAAAACATATGGATTTCAAATATTATTTAAGCAGCCACCCCCATGAAAAACACCACCTCCCAAAAAAACATGCAATTTTTGCATTAATCTTAACAGACAACTTTCAATTTATGAAAAAAGACGACATCAAAACAACCAATCAGGTTGCAGAAAACAGAAAAGAACAAGATGACGTAATAAACAAAAATCTGCACAAACAACACTGCAAACACAAATTTAGCCATTCGTCATCTCACAGCAGCACCCTATCCAATAAACCTTACACACAATTAATCCCACTAACTCAACTGTTTATGTTTGTACGGGAAACAATCCCACAAAAGACACCACTGAACAACATACAGTAAGACGTTAATGAGGCCAAAAAAACAAAATGGAACCAAATGAACCCCTAACATTGCATCTAATTTATCTGAACCAAGTTCCATTGGAACTCAAACAGAGAATTCATCCAAAATAGGCCAAGAATATAAACATTTAAATACTAAGTGTTTTAAAAATTCATTCGACGACATTACGATCGAAAATTCCTTGATTTTTTACTTGACCTTCATAATATACTTGGCAAAGTTTTTATCTCAAAAGAAATTAGGAAAGACAGCAGAAGCAACAAAAATAAAGACACGCTATGAAAATGACGATTGGAATGCTTTATTAATTTATCAAAATACTGGTAAAATCTTCTCAGTGAGTTATCCTTCAATCCAGTTGGATGTATATTATTTGACGGGACACTTTATATCCCCACACAGCTCAGAAATACGATTCTCAACTTGATTCATAAATAACACCCCACTCAAGCGGTAATGATCTTTTTAGCTCAGCTCTTCCGGTATTCCATTTCATAGAGATGTTGTCTCCTTATGCCAAAAGTGTAAACATTGCACTAATACACGTTTAATTTTGAAAGCAATAATTCCAAAAAACAAGTTAACGGGTTCCAAACGAACATAAGGAGTTCCACTGTACCAATCACAGTTAATAACAAAGAAATTTATTTTTTAGTTACAACGGATAGATACCTCAGATATCCAAATGCGGAAACAAATAATAACTGCAACACTGAAACCGCAAAGTGATATTTAGAAAACGACATGAAATTTTGCGAAAAACAAGCACAATGCGCTGCAACCAAGCACAAGCATTTAAATGAAAAAGTTCTGAAAAATATTGCATAGTTGAAAACTTTATATCATTAAAAGAAACATTAGGAGATCTTAGAGGAACGGCTATGGTCGAAAGAAGGATTCAAACACTAAAAGAATATTGTCAGCACTAAACTTCAATGAAAACGATCACGAGAATCGTTAGCATCAAAAGTAGCAGATAACCCAAAAAAGTTAGGTAACGCCCAACACAACATCAAAAAAAGCACCATTCGAAGAACACTTCGGAAAACAACCAAACACACACCAAACTACTCAACAAAGTAACACATCAAATAACCCAACAATTAACAGAGAAAGGACATTCTATTTAGACAAGAGACTACTAAAGCGACCAATGGCAGACGAAACCTCTATGTGGAATTTCTCAGATTCAGATCCGAACTTGGATTTTCAATTCGATACACCATCCAATTCTGAAGATAATTCGGAGTCAATGCCTCTTGCTGGCCACATACAGCATAACAGTAAGCATAGTTCATCAATACGACTCACACCAGATAAACCAAATATCACTTTTGGCGACGAAATTTTAACAATAATAGATAAAAGAAAACAAGTAGCGCATAAAACACTTTGCGACGAGCACCGGAACCAAGAACACATTAAAACCTTATATAGCTTACTTCAAGATCAAAATCAACCTATACACTACATACTATCTCCTTCTAAACAAACACAGTAGGGATAACATCAGACTAAGAAAAAGTGTTATTGCAAAAAGCCACAGAAACACATTCTACGCCAATCACACGACCGCTAAACGAACCTAAAACAGTCTCAACCTGCAAAACAGTCAGAGAATGTAACTGAAATCCGCAAAAAAATAAAACGTTTTTGTTTAGAAGAGCAAGGACAGCCCCAAAGTAAACAAGCCTGGCAACTGGAACCTTCGAACAAAGAACCGCCATGACCTTTTAGTCGCGGCTACGTAGCTATCAACCCAAGTTAACCAGTACCCTACAATGCAAGACAACAAAAAAATGAAAAAAGACAAAACGCAAGCGGAAAAATGCATTGCCCACCAAAAGAGCCGCCCAATTCAATCGACAAAACAAAAATAAAGCATCAAACTTCAACAAAAAGTCAGAAAAATCAGCAATTGCTCAAGGCAAACTGGCCTCCACAAAAAACACTGACAGAGAACACCAACCAACAAATCCCTGATCCATACGGATCTTAAAAATGGTCAAACTTAGACACAAAGGAGGTCTTCAGTTCGGCTTCAGATTCTTCAGCATCAATCCCAACAAAAATTGTTATGTCCAAATCACAAAGGAATTTTAGGCTCATTAAAACGTCACCTGTAAAACAAATAGACAAAACAGTAGATCGAACCAAAGCCAGTAACACAGAGAATCAGAAGATGCCAAAAGTTAGCAGGACCAAACTAGCGATACAGACTACGCTAACATCACAGCAATCAAATGTAAAGGCAGAAACGACATGCCTTAAGCCAACCAAAACGAAACACAACAACAACGGAATATTTCAGCACGTGTACTACACGAATCAGCACCCATTCAGGCAGAGACAAAACCATTTGAAGGCGCAGAACATGTATCCGCACCAGAACCCGACAACGAGTCACTCATGCAATGGACGATAAAACACACAGCAAGGACAACCCCGAACGAAACGAGCTAGGCAATTGGAAACTTCCAACGAAAAATCGCCATGACATTTTAGTCGGAGCTATGTAGCTATCAACCCAATTCAACCAGTACAGTACACTGCAAGACAACAAAAAACAAAAGAAGACACAACGCAAGCGAAAAAATGCATTGCCCACTAAAAGAGCCACCAAATTCAATCGACAAAACAAGAGTAAAGCATCAAAATTCAACAGGAAGTCAAAAGAAGCAGCAGTTGCTCAAGACAAAGAGGCCTCCGCAAAAGAACGCTGACAGAGAACAAAAACCAACAAATCCTTGATCCATACGGATCTAGCAAAATGGTCAAACTCAGACACAAAGGAGGTCTTTAGTTCGGCTTTAGATTCTTCAGCAACAGTCCCAACAAAAATTGTTATGTCCAAATCACAAAGGAATTTTATGCTCAGAAAAACATCACCTGTAAAACAAATAGACAAAACAGTAGATCGAATCAAAGCCAGTAAAACAGAGAATCAGAAGATGCTAAAAACTAGCAGGAACAAACTAGCGATACAGACTACGCGAACATCACAGCAATCAAATGTAAAGGCAAAAACGACATGCCTCAAGTCAACCGAAATGAAACACAACAACAACGGAATATTCGAGCACGTCTACTAAAGGAATCAACACCCATTCAGGCAAACACAAATCCAATTGAAGGCGCAGAACATTTATCCGCGCTACAATCCGACAACGAGTCACTCATCCAATGGATGACAAAACACACAGCAAGGACAACCCCGAACGAAACGAGCCAGGCACTTGGAACCTTCCAACGAAGAACCGCCATGCCATTTTAGTTGTAGCTATGTAGCTATCAACTCAATTCAAGCAGTTCCGTTTTATGCAAGACAACAAAAAAAGAAACAAAACAAAACGCATGCAAAAACATGTATTTCCCACCAAAAGAGCCACCAAATTCGATCGACAAAACAAAAGTAAAGCATCAAATTTCAACAAAAAGTCAAAACATAGGCGTCCGGAAAAAAACACTGACAGAGAACAGCAACCAACAAATCCTTGATCCATACGGATCTAACAAAATGGTCGAACTCAGACACAAAAGAGGTCTTTAATTTGGCTTAGTACTAGTGTAATACTTCTATGCTTGATTTTTAAAATTCATTGGGGGTCTAATTTTCTCTCGCTTTCGGCCTGCTGTTGGGTGTGAGATATTCTTCTGTTCTTTGTTGTGGCCTGTAAGTGTCGAGGCGACTGCTTGAGTGTCCTTGTGCGGCAGTTTGGGTTCGTCCAGCGTGATTTGTTGTGGTTGGTAGTCCGCCACGCTCGTGGAGCCTTTGCCTGGGTAGGCTAATAGTGCATCATTGTCTTCGTTAGTTGATAATGACTCAGTGTGGCCGTATGTGGTGGGCTTCACGGATGGTCGGTTACTTCTTCTTGGCTTCTTCCCTTGTGTGATCTCTTGGACGTTTATGGGCTCTTGTGGTTCGTAGTTGGCGTCCTCTCTTGTTTTTTTGTTCCTAGGATCTTGTGCTTGCAAGGTGTCATCCTCGTCTTCATCTTGTGATGATGGAGGCGTTTCTTTGCGTGTTCTTATTGAGTTTTTTTCCCTTTTCCGGGTGAACCTCTTTGGGGGAACCTCTTTGGGGGAACCTTCGTACGATTCACTTCAACCAAGTTCACTAAATTTGTATTCGTGGGGGGAATCTTGTGGTCTCTTTCTTATAGTTCTCTCTCCCTTTAATTTTGCTTATTGGTTTTTTTTGATGCATGTTCATGGTACGTTGCAATTTTCCGTGATGGTTGATTATAGTCTTTCTAGCAGCAATTTGTATGAGTGGGATTTTTGGTTGCGCTGGCGGACCGAAGCGTGCTACCTCAGATTTATGAAGTACGGTGTCGTCCTATCCCGGATATTTTATCGTCATAGTTGAACTCGAGGTTTTGATTAGCGCTGCACCCTCAGGTATCGCCTCGTATAGCCCTTGTAGCTGTTTTTTGCTTCGCGAGGAGTCCGGCGTCTTTCTCGCAAATTGTAGATATTTGCCGCTTTCGGCCACTGATTCCAGTGGTGATTGGGGAGTCATTCTCAATGTGCGCGGGATCTCGTTTTTGTCGTTTTGCGAGGCTGTGAGCATTTGTTCTTTTGATACTCGAACTTCCTCGGCACTGTCCAGAGTCTCCTGATTCAACCGTTCATCCGAGATGAGCTCGTCGTCTCCCATGATGTTGTCATCTAAATAGTCAGGTTGTACATTTGGCTTTTTTAGATTAAAACATTTGGCTTTTTTTAGATTAGGTTATATTAGTTATCGGCGTATTAGCGGGGCATCCGAAGTGTGCTTCAAACGTTGATATATTAGTCGCTTTTTTAAGGTATATTGGTAGCTCTTGAGTAATTTGTCTTATTGACTGTTTTATATTAAATGAATGTTGTTTTGGGTCGAGCTTGATACATCCTAATCTACGCTTTACCGTTTGTATGACTCTTTTGACTAATCCTATTGATCGACGATCCTTCGCGGGTTCGAAAATTATCTTGATGTTATTTCTATTGCAAAGATCTCTCATTATGTTTCCTGTTTGACAACGTGCTTGGTCCATATGTATTGATCTAAGTACCCCATGTATCGCTTTGTATTTGTTAAGGAAGTGTTCTATGTTAGATGCATTTGCGTTACTATAGAGTTTAAGGCTCGAAAATTTAGAGAACTGATCGACTCATGCAAGGAAGTAGACTTCTATCCTTTGTCAGTCTATTGTTGGTCCGCCAAAATCTATTTGAACTTCTTTGTTTGGTTCGAATCCTGGAACGGTGGCTATTTTGTTTTTGGTATTATGTTTTTAGGATTTTTACCAAATTCAGTTCAAGGGCGGCACGTTTTTGATTTATTTATCAGATCTATGTTGATAAAAGGCCACCATAGTCTGTCCAGTTCTGGTTTCCAGTTCCGTCTTCCCCCATGAACCGGGATGCGTTCCATGTAGGACGTCGATTACTGCTTCTTTTAGTGAATAGGGAATTGTCAGTCTGTTGTCGAGGAGGATACAACCATCATTGACGCTGAGTTTGTGCCGATGTGTATGAATTTGTCTACTGACTGCTCTGCAAAGTTTTTCATCCCCTTGAGTGATGCAGTCGAGTATTTCTCTTTAAACTGAATCTCTGTGGGTCATCGCTGCGATTAGGTTTGAGCTAAACACATCTCTTACGGCTTTTTTAGTGTGGGGTCCGACTTCTGTGTTCCTTCGTTTCCTTTTTCATCCTTGCTTGGGCTGAGGTAAGAAGAGAATGAAAGTGGATATTTGATCGGGCTGCACGGAGGTTGTTCTGTGTTGAACTTTGTTGAGGCTGCATTTCTAAAGAAATTTGTTGCTGTGTTATCGGCTGACTTCTATTTGAAATAAATGGCAAGTGCAAATTTGCAATCACTTGCTGTGTGACTTTTGATGTAATTACGTCTTTTTTGTCGCGCGGTTGTCTATGTTTGGTGTGTTTTGTTCACCGCGTAGGTTGTAATTGTGCTGTTTTTGCACTACTTTTGTTATTGTCTTATGACTTTTTGCTTTAGGCGCTTTGAATGTGGAATACTCACGCGATTGCAGGTTTATTTTTTTTCGGCGGCCTCTTGGTTGTTTGATTTCTAATTTAGTGTTTGATGTTGTAGAATTGTCGTACGAT
This sequence comes from Convolutriloba macropyga, assembly GCF_964194025.1. Classification (NCBI taxonomy): domain Eukaryota; kingdom Metazoa; phylum Xenacoelomorpha; order Acoela; family Convolutidae; genus Convolutriloba; species Convolutriloba macropyga. The sequence continues at coordinate 30,530 of NW_027450147.1, read as the reverse complement.
TCCAATTTGGGTGATTTTTGCGGTCTCCCTCTTTGCTTAATTGCGTTGATGGTTTTAACACTAGCGTCAATTTGTGCTATTACAAAATCCTCATCATGTTTACTAATTGGCTTTGCTGCGCCGTGTGGCTTTCTGGATATATAATCTGCCAGGCCCACTTTTGATCCTGGTATATGTTCAATTTGGAAGTGGAATGGTATTAGCTTATCACACTAGAGTGTTAATCTGCTTTAATGGGCCTCCGTTGTTTTGTCTTTTAATACGGATAAAAGTGCTCTCTCATCAGTTTGTACTGTAAACAATTGACCGTAAAGGTAGTGCTAAAAATATTTGAGTGCCCATACAACACCTAGTAGTTCCAGCTCTTTTATATTGTTTTTTTTTCTACCACTGCATTTAGGAAGCATGACGTGTTAGCTATTGTTTCCCAACCTTTGCTCGATTCTTGTTCGAGTACCGCACCGAGTCCGGATCGCGAGGCGTCATTTCGGACCCTTGTTTTCTTCGTGGAGTCGTAGTGTGTTTTTCCGTAATGTTCTTCATGTGGTATTTTATGTTGTCAAATGCTGTTTGATGTTGTTTGGTCCATATGTATTTGTTGTCTTTTTTTAGAAGTTTTAGAGCCTACACTGTATTGCTAAATTTGGGACGATTCAAGTTGTTTACTTCTGTTTGGGGGTTTTAGGTTTTGTATGACTTCTGTTTTAGTAATAAGTGGTTTTATGCCGTCTTGAATTATTTCGAATCGGAGCCATTCAATTTTGATTTTCGCGAAATGGCATTTTTCTAAGTTTATGCCTTGATTTTTCTTTATCAAGTTTTTCAAGTCAGTTGAAGACTTTTTCTTTGTGGTTTATTATCCCACCACTGGTGACTATGATTATATCATCTAAAAAGCTCTATGTTTCTTTCAGTCCCATCAGAGTGTTATCTATAGCTATTTGGAACTCCGCGGGCAACTCTGTTAGTCCGTAGAACCCAGTTATGAATCGGTAAGTCCCCGTGGCTTGGCCGCCTATTATATTGAAATTGCATTGTTTTGCAGTTGTTTCGTCTAACGGTAGTTGGCTATATGCGTAACGTAAGTCCATTGTTGAAAACAGAACCTCGCCTTCGTGCGACGATTCCGCAATAGATTGTGCAATATTGTCTAACAGGCAGTCGATGTTTTGCATTTGGTATTTGTTTTTGTGTATTGCCTTGTTTATGACTTTGGAGTCAATAGCTTGTTTTTTTGTTTTGTCTCGTTTGACTGTGATTACTAAATGAGAGGTAAACTTTTTTTTTCACTGCTTTTATCCAATTCTATCATGTTTCGGTTCTTTTGTAGTTTCTTAATTTCTTCTTCAACTTTTGTTTGAAGGTGGATAGGTACTCTCCGACCTCGTTGGTGTATAGGGGTGAAATTTGATTTGAATTCAGATTTTAACGTATAGTTTATTGATCGTCCTAACCTTTTTTTGAGGGCGGGAAATCGTTTTGCTTTTTCTTGTTTCAGATTTTCGCTTTTCAGGTTTTCTATCATTGAGACATCCTTACCTTCCGATTTTGGCGAGGCTTGCTGACTGACTTGGACTCCTATACCTTGGAATATGTCTCTACCAATGAGGGCTCGACGGTTGTTCGGTACCACGATGAGGTCAGCTCTACCTACGTTCCACCCATTGCACTCAATATTGCAGTACATCGTTCCGACATTTCTTATTGGAGTATTGGTGAAGCTGCGTAGGTTCGTTGGATTCGTCTTACGGCTCCACCAACTATTTTTGTCCCGGTCGTCTATCTCGTGTGCCATCCGTTCAGTAATCAAACTATTTGAGCTGCCGGAGTCTACCATTACCCAATATTTCGTGTTACCAATTTTCACATGGAGCTTTGTGGCTGTAGTAGGCTCTTCTGTCGGGGAAAATCAATTTACTAGGTAACCTTCTTCTGAATCTTGTCTTATGTTCTCTATTTCGTTGTTTACCAATAACATGTTTATCTCGTCCTCATCTTGTGTCTCATGTTGTTCTTTGATTTCGCTGATATTTCGGTTGTTGGTATTCCAATTTAGGTTGGACCTGCAGATTTTAGCATGGTGGTTGAGCTCATTGCATCTCCTACATATTTGTCCAATTACCTGGCACTTGGATCTCTGTGTTCTTGTGTCCAGCGCTCTCCGCAGTTCCGACAATTGTGTTGTTGGAATTGTTGTCTTCTCGACTGACTGAGATGGTATCTAGGCTGATTGTAGTTGCCTCTGAGCTGGCTATAATTGCCTCTGAGGTTTCCACGGTATCTGGAACTGGAAATGGATGGCTATACTGGTTCTGACCTTCCTATTAACGATACCATTGAGGGGTCTGTTGTATTCTTTGCCGGTAAAGCTAATTGGCTTCGTGCGCCTAGTTCAAAGCTGATAGCCAGTTCCAGTGCCTTTTCTGCTTCTAATGTTACTTTAGTAGCTCATTTTTTATTTCTGGGTCTTTCATTTTGGCCGTGAAGATGTCTCCTAACAGTTCATCTTCTAACGTTCCAAGCTGGCAAAATTCTGCTAAGGATCTTTGGGCAGATTGGAATTGACCCATTGTTTCTCCCTTCTGTTGACGTCTTGTTAGCAGCAGATAACGGTCAAATGTGACGTTTTGTGGTTGTATGAACGTCAGCTCCAATTCTTCCCACAATTGTGCTGTCATTATGTTCTCGACGTTTGTGTGAGGATATTTCCTTGTATGCATTCTTCGTCCCTCGAATCCAAAGGTCAAGTAAATCATCGATTTTGCTTTCTTATCAGCAGTGTCCCATGGCTTATCGCCACACATCACCCCAATTTCATCGATTATATTGCATTCGTTCTTCCATTTGGTTTTAAACTGGTGGTATTTCGTTTGTCTTTCCTTCTCCATTGTTTGTGTCGGGTTATTTACTGGTTGTTCTTTCACTGGTTCTTGAGGGTAAATGACTGTGGTCGGTTTCTCAAATTCGATGTTTTTTTTGCGACGAGGGCCATCTTAAGTTGACTTCTCCAATTTTTCCACGGTATGGGAGTTGGAGCTTGGTGTTTCCCAGAACGGCTCTAGTTCTAATATTGTTTTTCTTTTTTCTGACTGCGCCATGTGGTACACGTGTCCTTCACTGTTGGAATCTTTCACTTACGTAACGAGAGATTTTCAACGCGCAACTGTATTTGAAGTTAACTAAGGCAGAACTGCAGTTAACTATTTGGCAGTCTACACATTAGTGCGTGATGCCAGTTAATATAGAACAGAAAGAATCAATCGCCAGACGATTGTAATGGTTAAAAACAATGATGAGTACAAGTAGTAAGAAACCAGTACACCCTGACTCACTTTTTGGCACATTTTACCCAAACGTGTTCGATCATGCGCGCGGATGAAAAGTTCTTTGCAATTTTTCCCTATAAGTTAGGATTGTTGCCTGAAAATTTAAAACACTTACCTGAAATCCTTTTTAAATGTTGCAGTGTGGAAGTTTATACGGAAAATTAACACACTGTGGAGAATACTGTTTGTATATCCGACAAATGCCTAAGGGCCATAAATCCAGTCTATATTTGTCAACAACACTTTTGCGCAGAAATCTGGGCGTCTAATGTGAATAAACTATATATTGGTATTGCGAATGCAGGCTTAATTCCTGCTTACGCAATTTTGAAGAACACAGATTTATAAGTTTATAAGGGATATTTAAACCCTGTGAAGAAAATTGTTTGTATACAAACGTTTGCGGGCTATAAATCCAGTGAACACTTTTGCGCAGTAGCAGAAATCTGGTAGTCTAGTGTGAATAATCTATCTGGGTGTCTTGTGTGAATAAACGTTGAAGATTTTGTTTTTTAAATACATGTGAAACGTCTGGGTAGGAAGCGCTCTACTTTCTGATAAAATTATTACCTAAGGGCTATTTTTAGAACACAAACTCAAACTCGAACTCAAACTCGTCTGGCTCAGACTGTTAATAGACTTCCCTTTCATTTATTACACAATAAGCCATATGATTCAGACGTATTACATTTTGACGAAATTCGTATCCGAAAACAACAAGTTCGAACACGGTAAAAGGAAGTAATTGATTCTTCAATAGAATTTATATAAAATAGGAACAAAAAAAAGCATTCTGAAAGATAAAAATTTACTGAAACTTTGACCTCATCAACTGTTGTTTTGTCCAGCAAAGACCAATTGACAGGGAAGACAATCTTCGATTAGAAAAAACACAAGTTGAGAGTAACTTCTACCCCCCGCAATTGAAATCAGGTTAATTCATCATTTGAAAAGAAATCATCGTTTGAAGTTATACTAAGAAGTTAGGTCCTTGAGGAATCCGAAAATTATAGGAACATCTTGTTTTTAGTTTTGAAGGATCTATCAGAAAAACGAGTAGTGTCAAGAAGAACAGTAGGGTGTAACAACATCTTTAACAACATCTGTGTAACAAAATCTCAAGTCACTTTGGTTGCAGAGAATACAAAGACACAAAAGACCGGAAAAAACCTTGTTTGAACTCCGAGCGCTTCAAAAGCAAATTTGTATCAGGAAGCAAAAAAGAACATCTGGAAACCAGAGGAACAGCATTTTGTTTGTCTATCATCAGAGCGCATCAAGAATCCCTAAGCAAGAGGAGTGGTTCAAAACAGAAATTTTGTGCAAAGTAAGTTAAAAACTTTTCTTGTCTTCATGTAGCTCCTCCATCATTTCAACCTATATAACTCATCCACGGATCAAAACAAGGTAGTCGGAAAACATCAATTTCGCTCACATAACATATGTATGAGTCATCAAAGGTCAATTGTGCATCATTTTTTCCGCTTAATGTACAAGTTCTAGAGAAAAGTTCCTTAATAAAAAGTTGATCTATTAGTGAAAACTAGCACAAATATACTTTAAAAAACATCATTTTTGCTCATATAACATATGTATGAGTCATCAAAGGTCAATTGTACATCATTTTTTTCCTCTTAATGTACAAGTCCTAGAGAAAAATTTCTTAAAGAAAAGTTGTTGCATTAGTGAAAACTAACACAAATAAATTTCAAAAAACATCAATTTTGTTCATATAACGTATATATGAGTCATCAAAGGTCATTTGTACATCATTTTTATCCTCTTAATGTACAAGTCCTAGAGAAAAATTTCTTAAGGAAAAGTTGTTCCATTAGTGAAAACTAACACAAATTTACTTTAAAAAAGATCAATTTTGCTCACATAACATATGTATGAGTCATCAAAGGTCAATTGTCCATCATTTTTTTCCTCTTAATGTACAAGTCCTAGAGAAAAATTTCATAAGGAAAATTGTCCCATTAGTGAAAACTAACCCAAATATACTTTAAAAAACATCAATTTTGTTCATATAATGTATATATGAGTCATCAAAGGTCAATTGTACATCATTTTTATCCTCTTAATGTACAAGTCCTAGAGAAAAATTTCTTAAGGAAAAATTGTTCCATTAGTGAAAACTAACACAAATTTACTTTAAAAAACATCCATTTTGCTCACATAACATATGTATGAGTCATCAAAGGTCAATTGTCCATCATTTTTTTCCTCTTAATGTACAAGTCCTAGAGAAAAATTTCTTAAGGAAAAGTTGTTCCATTAGTGAAAACTAACACAAATATACTTTAAAAAACATCAATTTTGCTAACATAACATGTGTATGAGTCATCAAATGTCAATTGTACATCATTTTTTTCCTCATATTGTACACTTGCCAGAGAAAAGTTTCTTAAAGAAAAGTTGTCCCATTAGTGAAAACTAACACAAATATACTTTAAAAAACATCAATTTTGCTCTCATAACATATGTATGGGTCATCAAAGGTCAATTGTACATCATTTTTTTCCTCTTAATGTACAAGTCCTAGAGAAAAATTTCTTAAGGAAAAGTTGTCCCATTAGTGAAAACTAACACAAATATACTTTAAAAAACATCAATTTTGTTCACATAACATATGTATGAGTCATCAAAGGTCAATTGTAAATCATTTTTTTCCTCTTAATGTACAAGTCCTAGAGAAAAATTTCTTAAGGAGAAGTTGTTTTATTAGTGAAAACTAACACAAATATACTTTGAAAAACATCAATTTTGCTCACTTAACATATGTATGAGTCATCAAAGGTCAATTATACATCATTTTTTTCCTCTCAATGTACAAGTCCTAGAGAAAAATTTCTTAAGGAAAAGTTGTTCCATTAGTGAAAACTAACACAAATATACTTTAAAAAACATCAATTTTGCTCACATAACATATGTATGAGTCATCAAAGGTCAATTGTACATCATTTTTTTTCCTCTTAATGTACAAGTCCTAGAGAAAAATTTCTTAAGGAGAAGTTGTCCCATTAGTGAAAACTAACACAAATATACTTTGAAAAACATCAATTTTGCTCACTTAACATATGTATGAGTCATCAAAGGTCAATTATACATCATTTTTTTCCTCTCAATGTACAAGTCCTAGAGAAAAATTTCTTAAGGAAAAGTTGTTCCTTTAGTGAAAACTAACACAAATATACTTTAAAAAACATCATTTTTGCTCACATAACATATGTATGACTCATCAAAGGTCAGTTGTACATCATTTTTTTTTCCTCTTAATGTACAAGTCCTAGAGAAAAATTTCTTAAAGAAAAGTTGTTCCCTTAGTGAAAACTAACACAAATACACTTTAAAAAACATCAATTTTGCTCCCATAACATATGTATGAGTCATCACAGTTCAATTGTACATCATTTTTTCCTCTTAATGTACAAGTCCTAGAGGAAACATTTTTAAGGAAAAGTTGTTCCATTAGTGAAAACTAACACAAGTATACATTAAAAAACATCAATTTTGCTCATATAAAACATGTTTGAGTCATCAAAGGTCAATTGTACATCATTTTTTTCCTCTTAATGTACAAGTCCTAGTGAAAAATTTCTCAAGGAAAAGTTGTCCCATTAGTGAAAACTAACACAAATATACTTTAAGAAACATCAATTTTGCTCACATAACATATGTATGAGTCATCAAAGGTCAATTGTACATCATTTTTTTTCCTCTTAATGTACAAGTCCTAGAGGAAAAATCCTAAGGAAAAGTTGTTCCATTAGTGAAAACTAACACAAAAATATTTTAAAAAACATCAATTTTGCTCTCATAACATATGTTTGGGTCATCAAAGGTCAATTGTACATCATTTTTTTCCTCTTAATGTACAAGTCCTAGAGAAAAATTTCTTAAGGAAAAGTTGTCCCATTAGTGAAAACTAACACAAATATACTTTAAAAAACATCAATTTTGCTCACATAACATATGTATGAGTCATCAAGGTCAATTGTACATCATTTTTTCCGCTTAATGTACAAGTCCTAGAGAAAAATTTCTTAAGGAAAAGTTGTCCCATTAGTGAAAACTAACACAAATATACTTTAAAAAACATCAATTTTGCTCACACAACATGTATGAGTCATCAAAAGTCAATTGTACATCATTTTTTTTCCTCTTAATGTACAAGTCCTAGAGAAAAATTTCTTAAGGAAAAGTTGTTGCATTAGTGAAAACTAACACAAACAAACTTTAAAAAACATCAATTTTGTTCATATAACGTATATATGAGTCATCAAAGGTCAATTGTACATCATTTTTTTCCTCTCAATGTACAAGTCCTAGAGAAAAATTTCTTAAGGAAAAGTTGTTCCATTAGTGAAAACTAACACAAATATACTTTAAAAAACATCAATTTTGCTCACATAACATATGTATGAGTCATCAAAGGTCAATTGTACATCATTTTTTTCCTCTTAATATACAAGTCCTAGAGGAAAAATTCTTAAGGAAAAGTTGTTCCATTAGTGAAAACTAACACAAAAATACTTTAAAAAACATCAATTTTGCTCTCATAACATATGTATGGGTCATCAAAGGTCAATTGTACATCATTTTTTTCCTCTTAATGTACAAGTCCTAGAGGAAAAATTCTTAAGGAAAAGTTGTTCCATTAGTGAAAACTAACACAAGTATACATTAAAAAACATCAATTTTGCTCATATAACACATGTTTGAGTCATCAAAGGTCAATTGTACATCATTCTTTTCCTCTTAATGTACAAGTCCTAGTGAAAAATTTCTCAAGGAAAAGTTGTCCCATTAGTGAAAACTAACACAAATATACTTTAAGAAACATCAATTTTGCTCACATAACATATGTATGAGTCATCAAAGGTCAATTGTACATCATTTTTTTCCCTCTTAATGTACAAGTCCTAGAGGAAAAATTCTTAAGGAAAAGTTGTTCCATTAGTGAAAACTAACACAAAAATACTTTAAAAAACATCAATTTTGCTCTCATAACATATGTATGGGTCATCAAAGGTCAATTGTACATCATTTTTTTCCTCTTAATGTACAAGTCCTAGAGAAAAATTTCTTAAGGAAAAGTTGTCCCATTAGTGAAAACTAACACAAATATACTTTAAAAAACATCAATTTTGTTCACATAACATATGTATGAGTCATCAAAGGTCAATTGTAAATCATTTTTTTCCTCTTAATGTACAAGTCCTAGAGAAAAATTTCTTAAGGAGAAGTTGTTTTATTAGTGAAAACTAACACAAATATACTTTGAAAAACATCAATTTTGCTCACTTAACATATGTATGAGTCATCAAAGGTCAATTATACATCATTTTTTTCCTCTCAATGTACAAGTCCTAGAGAAAAATTTCTTAAGGAAAAGTTGTTCCATTAGTGAAAACTAACACAAATATACTTTAAAAAACATCAATTTTGCTCACATAACATATGTATGAGTCATCAAAGGTCAATTGTACATCATTTTTTTTCCTCTTAATGTACAAGTCCTAGAGAAAAATTTCTTAAGGAGAAGTTGTCCCATTAGTGAAAACTAACACAAATATACTTTGAAAAACATCAATTTTGCTCACTTAACATATGTATGAGTCATCAAAGGTCAATTATACATCATTTTTTTCCTCTCAATGTACAAGTCCTAGAGAAAAATTTCTTAAGGAAAAGTTGTTCCATTAGTGAAAACTAACACAAATATACTTTAAAAAACATCATTTTTGCTCACATAACATATGTATGACTCATCAAAGGTCAGTTGTACATCATTTTTTTTTCCTCTTAATGTACAAGTCCTAGAGAAAAATTTCTTAAAGAAAAGTTGTTCCCTTAGTGAAAACTAACACAAATACACTTTAAAAAACATCAATTTTGCTCCCATAACATATGTATGAGTCATCACAGTTCAATTGTACATCATTTTTTCCTCTTAATGTACAAGTCCTAGAGGAAACATTTTTAAGGAAAAGTTGTTCCATTAGTGAAAACTAACACAAGTATACATTAAAAAACATCAATTTTGCTCATATAAAACATGTTTGAGTCATCAAAGGTCAATTGTACATCATTTTTTTCCTCTTAATGTACAAGTCCTAGTGAAAAATTTCTCAAGGAAAAGTTGTCCCATTAGTGAAAACTAACACAAATATACTTTAAGAAACATCAATTTTGCTCACATAACATATGTATGAGTCATCAAAGGTCAATTGTACATCATTTTTTTTCCTCTTAATGTACAAGTCCTAGAGGAAAAATCCTAAGGAAAAGTTGTTCCATTAGTGAAAACTAACACAAAAATATTTTAAAAAACATCAATTTTGCTCTCATAACATATGTTTGGGTCATCAAAGGTCAATTGTACATCATTTTTTTCCTCTTAATGTACAAGTCCTAGAGAAAAATTTCTTAAGGAAAAGTTGTCCCATTAGTGAAAACTAACACAAATATACTTTAAAAAACATCAATTTTGCTCACATAACATATGTATGAGTCATCAAGGTCAATTGTACATCATTTTTTCCGCTTAATGTACAAGTCCTAGAGAAAAATTTCTTAAGGAAAAGTTGTCCCATTAGTGAAAACTAACACAAATATACTTTAAAAAACATCAATTTTGCTCACACAACATGTATGAGTCATCAAAAGTCAATTGTACATCATTTTTTTTCCTCTTAATGTACAAGTCCTAGAGAAAAATTTCTTAAGGAAAAGTTGTTGCATTAGTGAAAACTAACACAAACAAACTTTAAAAAACATCAATTTTGTTCATATAACGTATATATGAGTCATCAAAGGTCAATTGTACATCATTTTTTTCCTCTCAATGTACAAGTCCTAGAGAAAAATTTCTTAAGGAAAAGTTGTTCCATTAGTGAAAACTAACACAAATATACTTTAAAAAACATCAATTTTGCTCACATAACATATGTATGAGTCATCAAAGGTCAATTGTACATCATTTTTTTCCTCTTAATATACAAGTCCTAGAGGAAAAATTCTTAAGGAAAAGTTGTTCCATTAGTGAAAACTAACACAAAAATACTTTAAAAAACATCAATTTTGCTCTCATAACATATGTATGGGTCATCAAAGGTCAATTGTACATCATTTTTTTCCTCTTAATGTACAAGTCCTAGAGGAAAAATTCTTAAGGAAAAGTTGTTCCATTAGTGAAAACTAACACAAGTATACATTAAAAAACATCAATTTTGCTCATATAACACATGTTTGAGTCATCAAAGGTCAATTGTACATCATTCTTTTCCTCTTAATGTACAAGTCCTAGTGAAAAATTTCTCAAGGAAAAGTTGTCCCATTAGTGAAAACTAACACAAATATACTTTAAGAAACATCAATTTTGCTCACATAACATATGTATGAGTCATCAAAGGTCAATTGTACATCATTTTTTTCCCTCTTAATGTACAAGTCCTAGAGGAAAAATTCTTAAGGAAAAGTTGTTCCATTAGTGAAAACTAACACAAAAATACTTTAAAAAACATCAATTTTGCTCTCATTACATATGTTTGGGTCATCAAAGGTCAATTGTACATCATTTTTATCCTCTTAATGTACAAGTCCTAGAGAAAAATTTCCTAAGGAAAAGTTGTCCCATTAGTGAAAACTAACACAAATATACTTTAAAAAACATCAATTTTGCTCACATAACATATGTATGAGTCATCAAATGTCAATTGTACATCATTTTTTCCGCTTAATGTACAAGTCCTAGAGAAAAATTTCTTAAGGAAAAGTTGTCCCATTAGTGAAAACTAACACAAATATACTTTAAAAAACATCAATTTTGCTCACATAACATATGTATGAGTCATCAAAGGTCAATTGTACATCATTTTTTTCCTCTTAATATACAAGTCCTAGAGGAAAAATTCTTAAGGAAAAGTTGTTCCATTAGTGAAAACTAACACAAAAATACTTTAAAAAACATCAATTTTGCTCTCATAACATATGTATGGGTCATCAAAGGTCAATTGTACATCATTTTTTTCCTCTTAATGTACAAGTCCTAGAGGAAAAATTCTTAAGGAAAAGTTGTTCCATTAGTGAAAACTAACACAAGTATACATTAAAAACATCAATTTTGCTCATATAACACATGTTTGAGTCATCAAAGGTCAATTGTACATCATTTTTTTCCTCTTAATGTACAAGTCCTAGTGAAAAATTTCTCAAGGAAAAGTTGTCCCATTAGTGAAAACTAACACAAATATACTTTAAGAAACATCAATTTTGCTCACATAACATATGTATGAGTCATCAAAGGTCAATTGTACATCATTTTTTTCCCTCTTAATGTACAAGTCCTAGAGGAAAAATTCTTAAGGAAAAGTTGTTCCATTAGTGAAAACTAACACAAAAATACTTTAAAAAACATCAATTTTGCTCTCATTACATATGTTTGGGTCATCAAAGGTCAATTGTACATCATTTTTATCCTCTTAATGTACAAGTCCTAGAGAAAAATTTCTTAAGGAAAAGTTGTCCCATTAGTGAAAACTAACACAAATATACTTTAAAAAACATCAATTTTGCTCACATAACATATGTATGAGTCATCAAGGTCAATTGTACATCATTTTTTCCGCTTAATGTACAAGTCCTAGAGAAAAATTTCTTAAGGAAAAGTTGTCCCATTAGTGAAAACTAACACAAATATACTTTAAAAACATCAATTTTGCTCACACAACATGTATGAGTCATCAAAGGTCAATTGTACATCATTTTTTTTCCTCTTAATGTACAAGTCCTAGAGAAAAACTTCTTAAGGAAAAGTTGTTGCATTAGTGAAAACTAACACAAACAAACTTTAAAAAACATCAATTTTGTTCATATAACGTATATATGAGTCATCAAAGGTCAATTGTACATCATTTTTTTCCTCTCAATGTACAAGTCCTAGAGAAAAATTTCTTATGGAAAAGTTGTTCCATTAGTGAAAACTAACACAAATATACTTTAAAAAACATCAATTTTGCTCACATAACATATGTATGAGTCATCAAAGGTCAATTGTACATCATTTTTTTCCTCTTAATATACAAGTCCTAGAGGAAAAATTCTTAAGGAAAAGTTGTTCCATTAGTGAAAACTAACACAAAAATACTTTAAAAAACATCAATTTTGCTCTCATAACATATGTATGGGTCATCAAAGGTCAATTGTACATCATTTTTTTCCTCTTAGTGTACAAGTCCTAGTCAAAAATTTCTCAAGGAAAAGTTGTCCCATTAGTGAAAACTAACACAAAACTACTTTAAAAAACATCAATTTTGTTCTCATAACATATGTATGGGTCATCAAAGGTCAATTGTACATCATTTTTTTTCCTCTTAATGTACAAGTCCTAGAGAAAAATTTCTTAAGGAAAAGTTGTTCCATTAGTGAAAACTAACACAAATATACTTTAAAAAACATCAATTTTGCTCACACAACATGTATGAGTCATCAAAGGTCAATTGTACATCCTTTTTCTCCTTTTAATGTACAAGTCTTAGAGGAAAAATTTCTTAAGGAAAAGTTGTTCCATTAGTGAAAACTAACACAAAACTACTTTAAAAAACATCAATTTTGCTCACACAACATGTATGAGTCATCAAAGGTCAATTGTACATCCTTTTTTTCCTTTTAATGTACAAGTCCTAGTGAAAAATTTCTCAAGGAAAAGTTGTCCCATTAGTGAAAACTAACACAAGTATACTTTAAAAAACATCAATTTTGCTCTCATAACATATGTATGGGTCATCAAAGGTCAATTGTACATCATTTTTTTCCTCTTAATGTACAAGTCCTAGTGAAAAATTTCTCAAGGAACAATTGGCCCATTAGTGAAAACTAACACAAATTTACTTTAAAAACATCAATTTTGCTCACATAACATATGTATGAGTCATCAAAGGTCAATTGTACATCATTTTTCCTTCTTAAATTACAATTTTCAGAGAGAAATTTCTAAATTAAAAGTTATCACAATAGGTAAGCAAAATTACTTTAAAAGATATGTTGTCTTTACAAATTGTATATGAGTAATCAAAAGTCAACTGAACATTTTTATTGCGTGTACGAGAAATACAAAACAGATTATTTATTGAAATTTTCCTTAGGTAAAAAATTATACAGTTTCGAAAATTAGGTTGAAAAATTAACTCGCCAAAAAAATTCTCCAAAAGCACTTTTGTTCAATTTTCTCTCACTTCACACCTGTGAAAAAAAATGACATCAAAACTTTCCTACTTGAGATATATAAAGCAAATATTGAAATAAACCTGTCATTCAATCAAAGTTCTTCAACCATAGCAAAGATTTCTCGCTTAAATTTATTAAGGCTAAATATCAATGGCAAACTTATTTAGGCTAAATGTCAATGTATTTAGGCTAAATGCAGGCTAATTGTCATTCTACTTGATTAAAATAACGGTCCGAAAAAGCACTATTGGCACTAATATTGTCTTATTTATTTATCGTTGGCCGTTTACAAATATTAATTGCAACCAAAATTTCCGACTAATTTCCGTTTGTACTCTAAAACATAACTAAAATTGTCCAGAAATATTTCAAAACTTGTCAATGAGTCATCAGAGATTTTAAGCCGAAAAGACATTTCTTGTAGGTAAATTTTTTTATAAAGTTTTTAACAGAAATTTTCAAAGTTCAGTAAAACCGCTATGCGCTTTTCTAGAGACTTTCACTTATATTTAAACAAAACTAAATTTCTTCCTAGAGGCACTACATTTGTGAAATTTATATGAGAATAAAAACGTACCAAAGAGATCATCTATTTAAATTTTAAAATCAAAGAAAATTTGAGATAAAAATTTGTGAACATTAGCAAAAGTTTCTAATCAATAAATAACTACTCATGAAACTTTTTGAGGTTGTTTTTTAAAACCATCCTTAAACAGTTAATAAACGTTTCCAGCAGTCCGTAGAAGCAAATTAGTTCTTATTAGACTATGACATAGTTTCTTTAACTTCGTTTTTGAATGAAAAACTAAATTAAAAACGTTCAGACCATTTTGATGAAGAAGCATTTGTTTTGCTGATTCGTTTGGCAGCACCAAAAAATAAATTCAACAACAAGAATTTTGTCAAAATTACAGTAGAAACTATGAACGTTATGTACTACATATGTATCTGTAGTAACAATAATTTTCAACCAATTTTTAGAACCGAAAGAAATTTAGTTAGATAATAGTTGCATATTTCGTAACCAACGGAAAATTTCAGCATCTGTTTTACATTATATCATTCTGAGTGCGAGGATCTGCAAGGTTAAAGTTTTGTTAAACTGACAAAATAAACTGAACAGAAATAGAATGTTGATTGGTATGACAAAGATCAGCAAGGTAAATTATGCTATGCGTTACCCAAAAAAGCCAGTTTTTCCCCATGCTATCGAAAGCGGCAATTAAAAATCACAAAACTACAATCCAGAAACCCTTTCTCCTTCAGGAAACTATAAAGCTCTTTTACTATCTATTCGAAATTTATGATAACTTTACCAGATGAAGCAAAACTGAAAAACATTTGTTTTCTTGGAAAATAAATTGAGACAACTATATGGATTTCGACGCTTTCTTAATGTGTTCGGTTTTCGTCAACTTTAGCTAAAATCCGTGATCCTGTTTTTTGCAAAGTACGATAATAAATTAGTGTCTTGTGAGACAATGTAAAACTTGATTTGCTCTTCAGTGTCAACTTTTGGTTGACTGTGTTCGTCAACCACAAAAATGTTCTCAGTTGACTTGTGAGAAAATTCGAAGACCGAGGTCACAAACTTGAATTTTGAAAATTCAGTCAATTTTTTGTCATAATGCATCTAGAACTTGCTTTCATCAAATTTTTTATTGCACTTCAAAAGCATTAAAAAAGCAACCCAAATTACCAACGATTTGATTCTGTCACACTTTATTGATAACTATTTGTCTGTAAGTGAAAGATTTGTCTGACAGTTTTAAAAGCAACCCAAAAAAATCATGGAGAAAAAATCAGTTGGAAACTGTACAGCCAACTTCTATTCAAATACAAAAATGAAGTATATTAAAACAAATTGCCAAAACTGCCATAAAAAAACATTAGTTCCTTACCTTGATTTAGCCTAAGTCCACAAAAATAGAAAAATCATTTCAACACACAAAAATTTAAACAGATTTTATAGAGACAAGAGTACTATAAAAACAATCCTTGCTGTAGAAATATTCATTTTGAAGCTTTCGTCAACTATAGATCAGTCGTTCTTTTTTTCTCAGTGAATTAGTACTGATTTGTAAAAACTTAACAACAAAAAATCTTAGGGAAGTAAGCTTAGTCTTATAATATACAATCTAGTTGTTGCAAGTGGTTGCAATATAGTGAGTTTCCGACTTTTAGATCATAAACTAAAACAAAACGGAGGACTACCATTTTTTTGTGGTTCAATCTCCGATTGTCTCATCAGTATAAGACCAGTATTTTGAAAGTAATTTTTTTTGCCATATAAAACTGCATTCCTAACTAATATTTGCCAGAATTTGGGATCACCTGTGAAAAGCTATAGTGAAAAAGTTTTCAAACGGTAAAGTTTATCCTTCATTGAAGAGGTTTACGCGTAACTAAAACAGAAAAAAATTTGATACATGTAAATATTTGATGGAAAAAATTAGAAAACAAACTAAAACTATAAAAGCAAGTTATTTATTTAGATAAATCATTTTGAAGCATTCAACAACTGCGAACCAGTCGCTTTGATTGGAGTCAAGCAAATTGTGTTCTAAAGTAATTTTTGCAGGCAAAATATTTCAAACAAAATAGAAGTGTAAGTTTCTATTTTTCTCAATAAAACCAAATTTTTCAACAGCAGTTTAAAGATAGAAAAATACAAAGCAAAACGTCTAAATATATTCGCTTTTCCTTTTCTTCTCTAAAAAAACTGGCTCAATTTTTCGGATTTTCTTAAATCAATTTTACACTTATTGTTTCCACGATTAATTGTGTTAGAGTGAATTTCAATCAAGTCATTCGTTGTGAGCTCACAAAATTTAAAAACCACAAAAATTTATACAAGGTCATGATCAATGATATCATAGATGGTATCTCTTAGGAATTTTTAGCGAATAAGTTAGATGATTAAATTCCTTGTATGGCTTAAAATACCATATATGATCCGTGAATGAGTCCTTTTAGAAGGATTTTTTCAAAGTGTTCATCAGTAATCAAAATATTAATATACCTTTTTCTGTATTAGATGAAGATTTTCAACTGTGACGAGTGCTCGAAGAAGTACAAAAAGAAGCAGAAACTATTGCAACATATGGAGAATGAGCATAAGACAACATTAGAAAAAACAGGAAGCTATGAATGTGGAATTTGTAATAACAAATTCACAGAGAGCAGAAGTGTAATTCGCCATTTAAAAACAGTTCATGGATGTCAGACGTACACAAAGTGCAAGCAATGTACACAAATTTATGGCGATACTTTGTCGTGTGTTAGACATGAAAAAGACGCTCACGGTACTCACACAGAGGCTCCAGAGCAAGTTAAAAGCACGATTGAGCAACAGAAGGCTAAACATGCGATTGGAAAATTTTTCCAGTCGTTCAGGTTACAAGCGGACAACCAAATTGATGTCTTTAATTTTGTTACGGAGCATATGGAAGACCTTAATTTATTTGTGAGAAACAAAATAGCAGAGCTCGGACCTTTGAAAATTCAGCTCTCTGTTTTTGTACAGATGTTAAAACCCACAGATACCACCAAAGTAGGCTGTCATGCAAACACAAAGTCGAAAGTTCTAACAACAGAACTATCAGATGATGAAATTTTTGAAATGGTTGATCAAATCAACAATTCAATCCAAATTTTTTCAACCGGTGGAAGTGGATTTGTTGTTCAGAAAATTGATCACTTGGATATCAACATTAACAAATTTAAACCCATCAGAGGAAGCAGTTACATTGCTACGCCAGCTGCCCTAGCGGGAAACAACTTTCTCCTAAATATTCGAAACAATGATAACAAATGTTTTGCATACTCAGTGCTTGCAGCAATGTTTCCAGAGAACAAGAACCGAGAGAGGCAAAACAAATACAAACCAAATTTGCACAAACTGAATTTTGATAATATCGAGTTACCGATGTCGATAACGGATGTTCCAAAGTTTGAAAATCAAAACAATCTTGGAATTAATGTTTTTGGTTTCGAGAAAAACAAAATCCTACCACTCTACTTGTCTGGAAAGGGTGCACATAAAGTTATTCCTTTGTTGCTGCTGACTGATGGACTTACTAGTCATTACTGCTTGATAACAAACTTTCATGCTTTCATGGCTCGCCAATTCAGTGGTAAAGAACACCATCGATACAAGTTTTGCGAGCGTTGCCATCACGGCTTTCAAGACGCCCTATCACTTGAAAAACATTTCGATTTATGTGGGGAGCATAAAGTTGTTCATATTACTATGCCAACGGAAGACTCAAAAATTGAATTTACAAATTGGCATAAACATTTTCAGTTCCCTTAGTGATTTATGCCGACACAGAGGCTGTCAGCCTAAAACATGACACTTGTCGTCAAAATCCTGAGAAAAGCTACACCTTGAACAGAGAAACTCAGATTCCTTGCGCAATAGGTTTTTTGCTGTGGATAAAGATGATGGAAGTGATTATTACAGTTTTGAAGGTGAGAAATGCATCGAGGAGTTTTTTCAGTGGCTCAGAGAGAACGCCAAATCTATTTCTGAGAGAAAACAGAAGCATAGACGTCTCATAATATCTGATGAAGAGCGCAAGCAAAAGATTGATCAGGGCACAAGATGTGTAATTTGCAAGAAAAGTTTGAACAACGAAAAAGTAATCCATCATGATCACTTTACTGGTGAAATCTACGGTGTGGCACATAACAGCTGCAATCTTAAGCTTCGTACGCAGACTTTTACGCCTATTTTTTTCCACAACCTAAGTAAATATGACGCACATCATCTTCTGAAATACATAGAAATCCAATCGGAAGAAAAAATGACAGTCATTCCCTGCAACAGTGAGACATACATTTCATTTTCGTTCTTTGTTCCTGTTGGTAAAAGCAAAGATGACAAGCTACTATATGAGGAATTTCGTTTCCTTGACAGCTATCGTTTTTTATCCGGGAGTCTTGAAACGTTGGCTACAACACTCGAAACAAAGGACTATTGTCAATTATCTAAACATTTCCCAAAACATGTCGACATCTTGCAAAAGAAAGGAGTTTTCCCATATTCGTATCTCGACAGCTTTGAGAAACTCTCTGAAAAGTCGTTGCCTGAGTTTGGGGGTCAGCGGATAAGTTCACTGTCTGGTCAAATTGATGTTTCTGAGGAGGATGTTCAGCATGCTAACAAAGTTTGGAATATGTTTGCCTGCAAAAACGTTGGTGACTATCTCATGTTGTATCTCAAAACGGATGTCATTCTTCTGGCTGAGGTGTTTGGAAAATGCCGGAGACTGTTTGATAAGGTATATGGATTAGACCCCTGTCATTACTATAGTGCACCTAATATTTCATGGGATGCAATGCTGAAAACAACTAAAGTGAAATTGGACTTGATCTCTGATATAGATATGCTGTTGTTTTGTGAGAAAGCCATCCGTGGAGGATTGAATGGAATTGGTGAAAAACGGTATATGAAAGCTAACAACAAATACTTGCATGACTTTGATGAAGGAAAACCAAGTACGTATGTACTTTTTATGGATGTCGTTAACTTATACGGTGGAACAATGATGAAAAAACTGCCAACCGGAGGATTTGAATGGTCAGACATCAGCTTGGACAAGATCATGCAAACGTCTGACGATAGTGATGTTGGGTACTTTGTAATGGTTGATCTGAATTATCCTAGCAGCTTACATGACTGTCACAATGATTTCCCTCTGGCTGCTGAGAAGTTAAAAATCGATGCTGAGATGCTTTCTCAGTATCAAGTAGAATTGGGAAACAAGACCTGTCATATCCCAAAGCTTCTGGAAACGCTTCAATCAAAGCAGAACTATGCATGTCATTATTCAGTTCTGAAATTTTATTGTCAACAGGGGCTCCAAGTAACCAGACTACATAAGACTCTGAAGTTTAACCAGAGTGACTTTATGAAGTGCTATATTGAGCAGAATACAAAGTTGCGACAACAACCCGATATCAGCACCTTTGAAAAGAACTTTTTCAAACTGTTGAACAATTCATGCTTCGGAAAAACGATGGAAAATTTGAGATGTCGGTACAAGATGGTATTTATTGAAAATGAGGAGAAAGAAAAATTTTATTGCAACAAGTACAATTTTGAGAAGTTCACTATATTTCGAGAGAACCTTGTTGGGATCACTCTCAGCCAGAAAGAGATCAAGTGGAATAAACCAACTTATCTGGGTGCTGCTATTTTGGATCTGTCAAAACTACACCTGCACAGGTTTCATTATGAAGAAATGGGGCCTTTGTTTGACAAAAAAGCTCGAGTGATGTATCGTGACACTGATTTTCTGTTTTATGAAATTGAGACGAATGACATATACGAAGATCTTAAACAGCTGAAACACGTGCTTGATTAGTGATTACCCCAAGGATCATCCTTTGCATAGTGAATTGAACAAAAAAGTGCCACTTAAATTATCAGATGATCTGAATGGTGACATTGTGATGGAAGCAGTTTTTCTGAAACCAAAACCTTACTCTGTGAAAACTTTGCAGAAGGTCAAACAAAGTGCCAAGGGTGTGAGCAAGCATGTGAAAAAAACACTTCATCATGATAAGTTCAAAGATGTGCTCAAATCAAAATTACCATTGAGAAAACTAGTAACATCTATAACTAGTGACAAACACACACTCAACATAACAGAGTCTAACAAAATTGCTTTGAGCGCATTTGACGATAAGCGTTATTATCTGAGTAACGGTATAAGCTCATACGCGTATGGACACTACAAAATTGGTCACAAGCGGAAACAGCCATTGGAAAAACCTCTAAAGTCCTATATTGAGATCAGTGAATGTGAAACCACCAGAGATTTAGCTGAAAAACTGGATAGTGAGATTGAAGAAACCTTTTCACCACCTGATCCTGGGTTCTGGAAAACTTCTCAAATTGAGTCCGATGAGGAAGAAATATTTGATTTTGATGCAGCTCCAAAAGAAAAGCCGCTCTCAAGATGTCCATATATCGATTTCGAAGCAGAGGAAGAGCCGCTTGCAAAGAAACAACGCTTGTCCAGTAAGCGCTAAAAAAGTTGGTGATGCTGCCCAACTCCAACCCGGTTGGGAGTCTCAAGAAGTATTGACGAGGAGATACAAAAACCTGCGACTGCTCCGCGCAGGAGCTTTTTGTGACAATAACAGCTCTAAAGGGGATAGCTGCCCAACTCCACCCCGGTTGGGAGTCTCAAGAAGTATTGCCGAGGAGATACAACAACCTGCGACTGCTCCGCGCAGGAGCTTCTTGTGATAATAACAGCTCTAAAGGGGATAGCTGCCCAACTCCACCCCGGTTGGGAGTCTCAAGAAGTATTGACGAGGAGATACAAAAACCTGCGACCGCTCCGCGCAGGATCTTCTTGTGACAATAACAGCTTTTATAGGGGATAGCTGCCCAACTCCACCCCGGTTGGGAGTCTCAAGAAGTTTTGACGAGGAGATACAAAAACCTGCGACTGCTCCGCGCAGGAGCTTCTTGTGACAATAACAGCTTTTATAGGGGATAGCTGCCCAACTCCACCCCGGTTGGGAGTCTCAAGAAGTATTGACGAGGAGATACAAAAACCTGCGACTGCTCCTCGCAGGAAACCTGCGACTGCTCCACGCAGGACCTTCTTGCGACAATAGCAGCTCTAAAAGGGGATTACAAGCTTTTCCACTTGTCCAGACAACACAAATAGTTGTTAAAGAAGATGCTGACGGAGAAGCAGTTTTGAATGGGTACATTTATAAAACTTAAAACAATGACTTAAAACTGAATTTCGTGTCTTAAATTTTTATTTAGATGTTTGTTATAAATAGTTTATTGTTTGTTCTTAACCTTGCTTTATAAATTTAACTTTTTTTATTTTGTTTCATTTTTACAACCTAAGCAAAAAATTAGTTCCAAGCTGTCTGTCGGTAGGGTTTTTTTTGTTTTTTGTTTCCTCGGACTCATTAATTAACCATCAAGAGACAAGATAACCGCGGAGTTTGAGTAAATAACCCATAAAAAAGGTACCTCTCTATTTCAAAGTGAAGTTGAGGTACGTGTTCTACATATTCAAGCAATAAATCGAACATACAGGGAATAATTGCCAAGAACTTTTCATCCGCGAGCATGATCGAACACGTTTAGGTAAAATGTGCCAAAAAGTGAGTCAGGGTGTACTGGTTTCTTACTACTAGTACGTACTGCATATGAGAGGTATTAAATCACTCCAACATAAGAAGAGGCTATGAATAACTGCAGTACTCAAGTACCACAATTATTATTATATTTATTTTTATTATTAATTTCATTATTATTATTATTATTATTATTATTTTTATTGTCAGTATTATTATTATTATTATTATTATTATTATTATTATTATAATAAATATTATTATTATTACTGTTATTATTATTATCATTATTTTTATTATTATTATTATTTTTATTATTGTTATTTTTATTATTATTATTATTATTATTATTATTATTATTATTTTTATTATTATTATTATTATTATTATTATTATTATTATTATTATTATTAATATTATTATTATTAGTAATATTTTTGTAATCCCGCTCTGTTCGTGGATAGACACAGGATCTGTGTGGAGTTAATATATCTCTGGGAGCAGCTTTAGATATGATGGACGCGGGTTTTATCTCCGTATGGAGGCCATTTTGGACGTCAATAGAGATGTCAATTGTGATGTTAATGTACGACTTCCTATTGGAATTATATGTTTGCTCTGAAAAAGATCTAATTGATTTGAAAAAAGACTGCTCTGTTAACACTTTTAATTCTGGCCACGATTGATAACTATCGTTTAGTGCGGTTTTCTATCTTCTGCAGTTGAGTTCTAACTTAACTCTCCAGCAGCTTAACAAGACCTGTCAAGCAGGCGTGAAAGTGAACAAAAAAGCTAACTCCACTTGGAGTCTATGAAGCTATGTACAAAGAACGTTAGTTATACAGAAAAAACAGTTCGTACAAGAGTTTATAAATAGTACGTCTAATGCTTGGTTACAAGGAGATGCTATCTCTTTATATCACACCTCTGGGAGAAAATTTCGGTTTACAAAATTTTGTTGAGTTCTTGAATATCTTCGTCGTTTAGTTCCGAGATGGAATCGTTTTTAGGTGAGGAAGGATAGGTTCTGTATATTGACGATCTTTGCGGACTATTGCATATTTACGTCTGGGAGTGTTGTTGGGCATCGTGAGTGCTTTATGGCTCGGGTATGCTCTGCGTTGTGTTTTGCGACGAGTTGGAAGAATACAGAAATATTATCTTTGGTGCTTTGCTTGATGTGGGGGATGACTGTTCCATTATTATCGTTGGTGGCTGGATCGGTTGCACTAGCGGCGTTTAGACGTGAGGGTTAGCTTGTGCTGTCCGTAATTTGTTGGCTGTTTTGTCAATATGTGCCGTGCTTTGGATGATGTTGTCCCGATTTGTTCCAAATTTTTCTGCCTCTCCAAATGGGGTTTGGGTATCGTTTATGGCTGCTGGAGTGACTGCGGGTACGATCAATATTATCGGTGGGTCTGCTGGGGTGAGTTCTCCGGGTGGTGCCATAGGTTCCGTTGTGTTTAGTGGAGAACTGTTGTGGCTGGTCCTCATGAAGTCGGATGGGCTGTTGCTCGTGTGTATGACAAGTTGTGGTTTATCGGGATTGTCGGAGTCAATGTAGTGCGTTTGTACGTTTGACTAATGTGTGTCATCAAAGTTGAAATTGAAAAAGGATCTGTTTGATATTTCCGACTGTGGTTGGGATGAACGTGAAGTACTGGCCATAATTGTGGAGGCGATGTTTGCAGATTCCAGCAGCGCAGCTTGTTGTGCTCTATAGTTCAATGATGGCTTGGAAGATTTCATTCGACTCTTCTTCTCTGTTGTTCCACTAGGAGCCTTTCATGGGATGCTTTTGTTTGTTTATTGTTGGAGCTGGTTTTGTGTGGCCAGTTTGACTAATCTATCTTCAGACCACTTTGTGTCATGCATGGGTTTTGGCTTTGCTGGGCTACGTTTTGGCTTGTTTTGGGCGTGATACTTTTAGGCGTCCGGTTGGCTGGTGTTTGTCTTTGGCTGGGGCGTCCGGCTTTCTTGGCAGCTTGCGCTTCTTGTGGTGAAGTGTGTACCATTGGTACGTTTTCGGAATCATCGGAGCCTATCTCCAGTGGAGTTGTTGGGTTAACTTATGAGGTTCTGTACTGAATTTCTAGCTCGGCTTCCGATGATTCGTCTTGTCTCCACACTTCTTCTTTTGTTTGAGCATCGTGGCGTAAGATTCATTTGTCTTGTGGTTTTTGGGCGTTGAGTGTAATTCCTAATTTGGACAGAAGGTGGCGTCCCATGATGTTTTTCGTTTTCTTGTCCACGAAATGTATCATACACTGCTTGGCCGCCCATGAACCGGACTTCATATCCAAATGGAGTACTCTTTTTATGCAGATGTTGTTGTTGTTGAAACATCTATACTTTGTGGTTTCTTTATTTGGTTGAATTCGGGATGAGATTCGTTAGTTCTAATACTTTTTCTGTGTGTATGAGTGATCTTTGGGATCCAGTGTCGGCGAGCCATTGTAGCTTCTGTTGATTTGTTAGGGTTTCCATCCAGAATTATCCGTCAGTATTTCTGTTTATTTGGTTGTTTGTTTGAGTGTGGAATTTTGTTGGGAGGATCAATTTGATGATGTTTTCCCAGTCTTCTTGCAGTTTTTTTAAATATAGGGCTGCCTCTGCGTCTACACTATGGAGTCTTCTTGTTGTAATTCTGGTTTGACATGTCGGACAAATCTTGCTTGTGTAGAAGTGATTAGCCTGGTGTTGTGAGTTGTTGTTTTCGGGGAGTTTTCCGTTCGGGCATTTTAACCGTACACAATGACGCTTATTGGCCTATTTTCTTACAGATGTTACGTTGTATATTTTTTGCGGGGCAGACTTGGAGGTCTGCTAGGCTGAAAAGTTTTCCACATTTTCTGTATGGAGTTGTTGTCTGGGAATTTTGGGGTGTTGGGCTGTTTTGTTGTTTTTTCTGACAAACGTATGTTACAGTGCTCCAGTTGGAGTGTGCTTTGTGTATCTCTTGTTGATTCGCCTGCTCTCTCTCTCTCTTAATAGCTTAATTGGGTTGTTGGGGTGTTCTCACTTCCGAGAGTAGTTCCGTTTGTATATTGGAACTATGCATATTCGATATGATTAGGTCCTTTACTATGGCTTTTTCGAGATTTTTCAGTTTTGCATGGGAGCGGTGCTCTCGGAGTCGACTGTAAAATGTCTCCAATGATTCGGACCTCTGATGTAAGGCTCGGAAGAATTTAAACCGATCAAAGGATGTATTTCTTGGTCGGGTAAAGGACAGTGAGAGTTCGTGTACTAGTTCGTTGGTAGTACAGCGTTCAATTTTCGTGCGGGGGTTTCTCTGGTGGTACGCCTTGCTACCTTCTGTGCCCAACGACAGGTAGATGAGGCATTTGACCTTTAGGTCTGCTTCATTCCAAGGGGTGCGGTCTACCATCGGTCCACTGAATTCTATTTGTGTACACTCATTCTGCTAATCTATTTTTTCTTTTCTTGTTGCGTTGTTCCCCTGGCGTTCTTCGACAACGGTTCTCCCGAGAATGGGTCTTCGTACGTGGGTAGAGTTGGGTAGAAGAGCTCGGCCGGAGCCGTTTTTAGCTTTAGAAATTTATCGACTACGAGATTATCACGGGCCATGATTGCCATCATTAGCGTTCAAAACAACGTGCTTCATTCGGATGAAGGGTTTGCGCCTGATTCCCAGAATACTGGGACTCCTAAGGGGGTTTTAGGCATTGCTGACTGCGCCATGCAATCCTGCTCTATTCTTGGATAGACACAGGTTCCGTGTGGAGTTAAGAAATCTCTAGGAGCAGCCGTAGATATGATGGACGCGGGTTCTATCTCCGTATGGAGGTCTCTTTGGACGTCAATAGAGATGTCAATTGTGATGTTAATGTACGAACTCCTATTGGAATTATATGTTCGCTCTAAATAAAATCTAATTGATTTGAAAAAAGACTGCGCTGTTAACACTTTTAATTCTGGCCACGATTCATAACTATCGTTTAGTGCGGTTTTCTATCGTCTGCAGCTGAGTTCTAACCTAACTCACCAGCAGCTTAACAAGACCTGTCAAGCAGGCGTGAAAGTGAACAACAAAGTTAACTCCACTTGGAGTTTATGAAGCTATGTACAAAGAACGTTAGTTATACAGAATAAACACTTTGTATAAGAGTTTATAAATAGTACTTCTAATAGTTGGTTACAACGAGATGCTATCTCTCTGTAACACAATTTTTTTTATTATCATTATTATTTTTTTTATTGCTGTTACTTTTATTGATATTATCATTATCATTATTATTGATATTATTACTATTATTATTATTAACATTATTTTTGTTTATATTATTTTTATCATTATTATTATTATTATTATCATTATTATTTTTATTATTATTTTTATCATTATTATTTTTATTATTATTATTATTATTTTTATTATTAAATTTATTACTATTTTTATTATTATTATTCTTATTATTATTATTATTATTATTATTATTATTATTATTATTATTATTATTATTATTATTATTATTATTATTATTAATTTTATTATTATTATTGTTTTTAATCATATTATTATTTTTATTATTATTATTATTAATATTATTAGTATCACCATTATTATTATAGCAATTATTATTATTTTTATTGTTAGTATTATTATTAATTTTATCATTATTATTGTTATTAATATTTTTATTACTGTTATTATTATTATTATTATTATTATTATTATTATTATTATTATTATTTTTATTACTATTATTATTAATTTTAATAATATTAAAATAACAAGGTGGCTCGGAAATTTGAGGTTGCACGTAAATTTCCGATTTTGCTCAACACGTTTTAAACTTAATCGTCCACCAAATGTGGAAGAGTTCGAAAATTTTTATCAAATCATTTATTGTTCGAATTAGGTTTTGTATTCGTTTGAAAATGCAAGCATCAAGAGTTATTTCATTTATATTTGAAGAACAAAAACATTAACAAAATATATTTAATCGATTTGTTATTCGGATGGCAAAGGAACTGCTCGTTGAAGAAGAGCAATCTATTTGTATCAGAGCCGAAGCTGTTTTATGTTTAATCAGCAGAACCCGGTGAGAATTGACGAATTTAATTTCTCCCCTAAACTTAATCTTGAGGTTTCTGTTCTCAGCTTGTAATTTTTTCTGCATTTTGCTAATTGGGCGAAACGAATCTAAATTTTTCATAAAAGATGACAAGAAGGCATGGGATAAGGAAGAAAGAGTCCCTTCCAGTTAAAGACATTGATTTTTTTTGATGTCACGTTATCCGTTATGATATGTCTCTGTTTCGATATAGTAGTTGAACAAGAGCACAAAAACCAATTTCGGACAGTTACAAATGATACCAACTTTTTTTTTCGGGTCATACAAAAAAATGAAGAACATAACCAAGGATGTCTTTGAATTACGTTTTCTAGTCCTCACAACAATAGTTTTTTCTACCTTGACAATCTAGTCAAAAAAATAATTCTTGACCATCAGTTAAACCAAACGCAAATATGCTATGTAAAGTGGGGCCCAAAAGTTATCGATTGAGATAGCTCTAGATCAATTTGGGCCGACTCTCATTTAATGGGTTTTTTCCAACAGCTAAAAAAATTCGTCAAGATAATGCAGCCCACTTTGACAAACTAGTCACTGTTAAAAATGGCTAAAAACCAATGTCAATGGAAATTTTTGTGCTGACCTGAAAACCGTTTACAAGAAATGAGTACCTACCATCTGCAATATTCCTATAATAGTTTGGCTGAAACAATCAGAAATGCCAAAAACTATCATTGAGAGTTCTGTGTATTAACCAATATGCCTCAAAAATAACTGAAAGAACGTTTTTAATGACAAGTGCGTCCTGTGCGTACTCAAGCGAGGAGAAAAGAAACACAGAAAACAACAGTAGCGATTTATTCAGAGTAGACTTGAGCACTGATTAAAAGATGACTAGGTTGGGCTGTGGTTCAAAGCGGTCTTAATGAAACAAGCGAGGAAAAACAAAAATGATCCGACAATGTCACCACCCGCAGCTCGCGCAAAATCTCTCTGTCCTCAAGGACAACTTGGGCGGGAGGCAAAAATTTTGACATCAGATGGGGTAGCTCATGATGGAAGAGAAACACTTAAAGAGTTGACAAATGGAATCAAAAGAAGCGCAACCCATCGCGACAGTTACAGTTCACGTACATATTAGTTCGACAAAGATTCTGTGTTAACTAACTTGCAACTTTTCTTAAAATTCACAGCAGCTGGTCCCTCTAAAATCTATCCGAAGCACCTTCTAAAATTGTTGCATGCGTAGTTCTCAACCAGTCAATGAAGTAAATTTCAAGACTCGCAACCTGGTAGACTCCGGCAGTGGGCAGCTCCCTGTTTTCCTTGATCCATTTTGCTTCAATTTTAATTCAGAAATGCTTTCCATTTCAGTAGAAAATGTATTGTACTGAAAGTAGCTCAAAAGTTCATTGCTGCGTCAGCTCTTTTTGGTTCTTTTTAATACACTCAGCATAGCAAGCTCTTTTTCAATGCAAATCACATTCAACATCAATCAAGAGTCCAGAGGAAGACCCAAGACGGCCACATTTTTTCCTTAGCGCTCTGGCCTAATATTGAAGAACTTGACAATACGCCGCCAAACTTCATTCAGCACTATTGGTACCGAGATAAGTGTATTATAGCAGGAACTCAAGTGGAACTCTGAAAAGCATTAGAAAATCTGACAGAACATGGAAAGCATAGTGAACTGGAACTCCGAAAGGACAAACGTGAATTCTAGCCCCCTTCTGATTTGAAAGCAGTTGATAGCAGGACAAGATGAAATAAGGAATCGAAATCCTGGAACCATCGAAGCACTCGTAACGCCCAGTTTTGTTGCAACTTGATTTTTGCAAGAGCATGAATGAATAAAGGTGAGTAGTTATTAGAAAACCTTGAACTTTGAAGTCTCCTCAGTCAGCAAAACAATGTTGCGTAGCTGACTCGGGTCACCGAAAAAGATGTATTCACATTGTGATGGAACACTCCGTCCCCTGAAACCAACAAACTTCTGGAATAATTCGTTCTCCTCCAGCAAATTACTTAGGAGAAAACAGAGGGTCTCTGATCAGCAAGCTCTCAGGGGAAAAAGCATGTCTTTCAATTAACAGAACAAAAAACTGAAATTCATCGGTCTTTAGCCCTACTCAAGTCTGCAAATAACCGTACTTTATCTCAGTCTGTAAATTCAGTTGAACGAATCACCAGATTGAAACCCGCAGACGAAAACAACTAAACGGAGTTGTTGGAAGATTTAAACACATTGCCTCCTCTTCAGTCGATTCAAAGAAAATTCAGGAGAATTTCGACATTATGACTCGAAGCAACATTCCTGACAGTCAGAAAAACAAGAAAAGATATAAATCTACTGTTATGTGTGTCCCTACATCAGTCATGAGCCTGGTTCATGACCACTCCTATCCCTGCTCTTGATCCACCTGTTCAGCCCAACAAATTTTCAGCTGCTCTAAAATTTCGGTGAGGAGTTCCACTGTATCACTCAGACATTAAGAAACGTAGCGTTCTGAAAATAGCACAAGAGTTCTTTACTGCGTCAGCTCCTTCTGATTTTTTTCACACCCTCAATATAGCAAGCTATTTTTCAATCCACATTCAAAATCAATCAAGAGTCCAGAGGAAGACCCATGACGGCCACGTTTTTTCCTTAGCGCTCTGGCCTAATATTAAAGAACTTTACAATACGCCGCCAAACTTCATTCAGCACTATTGGTACCGAGATAAGGATATTACGGCAGGAACTCAAGTGGAGGTCTTAAAAGCAATAGAAAATCTGACAGAACACGGAAAACATAGTGAACTGGAACTCCGAAAGGACAAACGTGAATTATAACCCCCTTCTGATTTGAAAGCAGTTGATAGCAGGACAAGATGAAATAATGAATCGAAATCCTGGAACCATCGAAATATTCGTAACGCCCAGCTTTGTTGCAACTTGATTTTTGCAACAGCATGATTGAATAAAGGTGAGTAGTTATTAGAAAACTTTGAATTTTAAAGTTTCCTCAGTCAGCAAAACAATGTTGCGTAGCTGCCTCGGGTCACCGAAAAAGATGTATTCACATTGTGATGCAACACTCCGTCCCCTGAAACCAACAAACTTCTAGAATAATTCGTTCTCCTCCAGCAAATTACTTGAGAGAAAACAGAGGGTCTCTGATCAGCAAGCTCTCAGGGGACAAAGCAAGTCTTCCAATTAACAGAACAAAAAACTGGAATACATCGGTCTTTAGACCTACTCAAGGCTGCATATGTCCATACTTTATCTCAGTCAGTAAATTTAGTTGAACGAATCACTAGATTGGACCCCGCAGACGAAAACAACTACACGGAGTTGTTGGAAGATTTAAATACATTGCCTCCTCTTCAGTCGATTCCAAAAAAATTCAGGAGAATTCTGACATTATGGCTCTAAGCAACATTCCTGACAGACAGAGAAACATGAAAGATATAAATCTACTGTTATGTGTGTCCCTACATCAGTCATGAGCCTGGTTTATGACCACTCCTATCCCTGCTCTTGATCCACCTGTTTAGCCCAACAAATTTTGAGCTGCTCTAAAATTTCGGTGAGGGGTTCCACTGTATCACTCAGATATAAAGAAACGTAGCGTTCTGAAAGTAGCACAAGAGTTTTTTACTGCGTCAGCTTCTTTTGATTTTTTTTCACACCCTCAATATAGCAAGCTATTTTTCAATGCAAACCACACTCAAAGTCAATCAAGAGTCCAGAGGAAGACCCATGACGGCCACGTTTTTTCCTTAGCGCTCTGGCCTGATATTAAAGAACTTGACAATAGGCCGCCAAATTTCA
>NW_027450146.1:0-11670 GCF_964194025.1 Convolutriloba macropyga | reverse complement strand
CAGGTCCTTGGTTATGTTTCTCGTATTTAAATTCACCGGCGTCGTGTAAAACTGGGTGCAAGTGAAGGATTCTAAAGTTTCTAAGTAGATGATCTGAAGACCAGTTGTCAATTCCAGTTGAAATAACAAAGAGTTAGTTGCTGTGAGATTAATTTTCCGGCCCGATGGCTTCGTCAATACTTGTGGGCGAAGTGGGCTGACAATCGCTGAAAAAATGAATTGCAGCGGATATATCTTACATAAGAGTCTTCAGCATCTTTCGCTCAAACTTGCAGCACTTTTACACACATTACGTGAATAATTATAATAGATTCATCCCGCTGACATTTTTTTCAGCGCTCATCCTACACAATTTCAGCATTCATCTTACGCTTTCTCAAGGCTTTCATTACAGAAATCGGAGAATTTTTTAATTTTTTTTCTGATTCTGTTTTTTCAGAACCAGCATCAACGCAAGACTAAACAGACTTGCACTAGAGCACTCCAACTTAAAAACAGTTAGATATCTGCCGAAAAATTTTGTCAACTTTTAAGATAAAACAGTTATCGAAGCTAGAATATATAGACAGAACGCTTGACTTATCGAAATGGGGCTGTTTTGGTATAGAGTCTTCCTTCCGCTAGATGAGATGGAAGCGTGACGCTTTTCAGTTATTCTGTGCCTCAAAAATGTGAGCTTTAATAGAGAACCAACGCATTTTTTAAATTGATTAATGGCTCTATCGAATGCAAAAGATGAAGGAACGTATATCTGACATTGTTGTAAGTAATAGTGAGCAAAAAAGTTGCACAGTAAAAATAGGTAAAAAATGCACCGAATCTGCTGAAATTGTAAATTTCATAACTGCAGTTTATATGTAAGAAATATGCTGAGAAGCTGCTGAAGTTAGGCAAGAGAAGTGTTGAAACGATGTAACAAAGGCGCTGAATCTACTGAATTCGAAATTTTAACAAACTTAAAAATATTTAAGAACGGTATTGATTCAAATGCTGCCTTTATGTATTAAACGTGCTGAAATGTGTTCTTTTTTTTGGCGGATTTAGCGCATTTTCATTTTTTTGCGCAATCAGCACAAATCTTATATTTTCCGCAAATTCAATGGTTTTCTTGTAATTAGAATTGATCTCATATAATTTCCGCAATATCAATGGATTTTTTGTAACAATGGATTTCTTGTAAATAGAACAAAAAAAAATTAGAAAACTAACCCCTGCAACAAAATTGAGTCGCTGGTTTTAGAGATTTGGTCTCAAGCTTCGAACAGAATCGGGACTGTTGTTCTAACGTATTTACAGAATGAAGGGATACAAATTAAACGCATTTTTGACAGGACCTAAGAATGAAGTAAGTTTTTTGTGATCATGTCCGTTTTAGTTCCCCCTGGCTGTACTGGGGATGTACTGGGGGGACAAACAGAAAAATTTAACTTTGTGATAGGGCAACTCAGAGATGCAGCTAATTAGGACAAACAAAATTAAGTTAAGGAGGCTACTGATTGTAAAAAAAACCTAAGTTTTCCCTGTTTGCATTTCATTTTTGCAACATTTATTTTCCGACTATATAAATAACTTTTGCAGCTTCAATTACCGGCTCCTTTATACCGTTGCACCTCTAATTTTGTTAAATTGATAGTTTTGGGCGGTTCCTGTTATAGCCCACCCACGAAATTAAAGCCCTCGTCTTTTATTATCACATCATTTTTGATGGGCCATACACACTATGACCAATAGCCGTAGAAGCTCTTTTGAAGAGCCCTTTCTCTAAATGGTTACCTTAAGTTTAGTCACAGAGTAAAAGTGGGGAAAGTTTCCGATCCAAACAGAAACAGAACATAAATTGCCTGACAGCGCTTATTTTGATGTTCTTTTACTAAACTAAAGTTTAGGATGTTTCCATTTGCCCCCACCCCCCGTACGTTATGCGCCGCCCACTTACATAGCCCGCGCATTACATAGTAAATCATTGTGTAAACATATGACACGTGCGTCTGGGGGTTGCAAATAATATGCGCCCACTAAGCTGGAGGGGGGCACAAACGGAAAAGATCCGAAGTTTAGAATAAAAGTCAGGATCTTTCCCGTTTGTGCCCCCCACGCTTAGTGGCTGCATATTTTTTAGCCTACCAGAAGCACTGCCTAATTTTTACTTCAAGATTTACTACGTAATGGCATGTGCTCAGTAACTGGGAGGTGCTCCGGGGGGGGGGGGAGGGGGCACAGGAAGATCTAAAATTTTTAACCCGTAACTTTAAATATATTTCCAATATCTGGCGCTCTCTAACTCCAGTACGCAAAAATTTTTGGAAAAAAGTTCTCAATTCATCATTTCCCTGCCCCGTGGTCCTGCAAATTTTTATACACAGATGATACGCAATGATGACTAATCAGAAAATCAAATACCCCTCTGATTAGTAAAATTGACTAATCAAGTTCAACAGTGAAAGATAAACTGCCACAAACATGAAGCTTCGTCACATTTTCTAAGCAAACCTAAGTTCAATCATAGTTGAAGATACTTGTTAACATATAGCAGATCTTTTCCGCTTGTCCCCCATTTTAGTCGCTGCAGATGATAACTTCCCCAGAAGCACGAGTCATATCTTTATATAATAATTTACCATGCATTGGCTCATACAACTGAGGGGGGGGGGGGGGGGTTGGGGGTGAAAAATAATGGTGGGAACAAACGCAAGAAAATCACAAATTACACATTAAAGCATCTTTTTTTCTGAGACTTTTGGAGCTCATAATATTGGTATATGGAATACTTGCTAGTTACCAAGTTTTTAATCTGAGCTTGACAGACAGGACCAGAGGTTTAGGAGATCGGTTTGGTAGAATCTTTTTTCCAGTTTTTGCTATAATCTCCCAAAGAAAAGTGTTATAAAAGGTTAGAAGGTGTTAACATACATACACGTGTCCTATCTACGCTCAACCATCGAACAACTTTATGGTTCAGGAAAAAATGATTAAATTAGGGAAGCACAATTGGGGAGATAACAGAGAAAAAAGTAGTTCCCCGGACTACCCTAAATTATTTTTTCAGCGCTGAATCATGATAACTTTTGTTCTGAATTTTGGTCTGCCAAGTATCATGATCATGTCAAAAATTAGACTGATCAGAGTAAAAAATCAGGACAACCTAGTTTCTCTGAATTTGTTCTGAACTACATGACAAAATCAGACTGTGGAATTACTGATCAGAACAAAATTTCAGCCTGAAAAAAAAATCTCAGAAAAAAAATTCAGCATGAAAATACTCTGAATTTACTATGAGAATAACGAATAAACAATAAAAAAAATATTCACTTCAATAAAAAATTATTCAGTCCAATTGGAGTTATCATTGGAGTTATTGGGGTTCTGGCATCGCGGAAAGAAGATCCTGTTGAGGGTCACACTGGTGCCACGGGCCCAAAAATGTTTGTGCTCAATTTGGTTAATTAGCTATTGGAAACTACAGGTAACATCTAAATTTGACGTTTGAACAACATTTCAGCGAAAAAAAATAAAAAAACAGTAAATTTCAAGATTTCTTTTTTGGGCCCGTTTTTTGGTGCCATACCGAAAAACGGGCCCATGTTAAAAATAAGTGTTATAGGAGTTGCGATATTGCTAAAATATTTTTTTCGAGCGAGGATATTCTTTTTATGACGAATTGGACCAAAAAAATCAGCAAAATCACTATTTTCGAAGTTTTTGGTCTTGGGCCCGTTTTTTCGTCCAATACCAAAAAACGGGCCCAAAAAAGACAACCGACTTTTATTTCTCATTCCAGAGTTGTACAACGTCAGAAAAATTTTTTTTGAGCTGGGATATTGTTTTTGGGGTGAACTGGACCAAAAAAGTTAACACAATCACTTTTTTTGAGATTTTTGGTCTTGGGCCCGTTTTTTCGTCCATCACAAAAAAACGGGCCCAAAAATGACAACCGACTTTATTTCTCATTCCAGAATTGTACAACGCCAGAACAATTTTTTTTGAGCTGGGATACGGTTTTTAGATTCAACTGGACCAAAAAAGTTAACGGAATCACTATTTTTGAGGTTTTTAGTCTTGGGCCCGTTTTTTTGTCTATTACAGAAAACGGGCCCAAAAAATGACAACCGACTTTTGTTTCTCATTCCAGAGTAGTACAACGTCAGAATTATTTTTTTTGAGCTTGGATATTGTTTTTGAACTGAACTGGACCAAAAAAAACAACAATATCTTTTTTTCGAGGTTTTTTGGTCTTGGGCCCGTTTTTTCATCTAACACCAAAAAACGGGCCCAAAAAATACAACATGCTTTTATTTTTCTTTCGAAAGTCTTTAATCGTAATAATTATGTTTTTTGGCGTCGGATATTGTTTTTAGGTTGAACTGGACCAAAAAATTAGGAATTATCACAGGATTTAATGTTTTCTGTTTTGGGCCCGTTTTTTGAGCCAACTTCGAAAAACGGGCCCAAAAATTGACAAATGCTTTAATGAGTGTCCTTATTGTTTTAAACTGCCAAAAATACTTTCTGTTAGCCAGAATAGACTCCTCAGACTAAATTAAAACCAGGAATAGCGGTTTATAAGTCTTCATTCAGTTTTTTGAATCTTGGGCCCGTTTTTTGAGCCCACTTTAAAAAACGGGCCCAAAAAATGGTAACTGGTTTTAAAGATAGTTTTATTAATTGTTTTTGCTGTTCTGAACTTTTTTAGCAGCAAAACAATGTTTTTAATAACAATTAACACAAGAAAACAATAAAATTGAAGAAATACAACCAGTTCGGTTAGTGGGCCCAAAAACGGGCCCAAGAAAATTAAAGATGTTACCAAAACTTGCACAAAGCATTAAATTTCGTATTTATAATTTTTCTGGACTAAGTTCATCACTAATTAGGCAGATGAATGATAAAAAAACAAAAATATTAAAGTTATGCTGCGATCCCAACTTCTTCGCTTGTACATAAAAACCATTTCCCCAATAGAGGTGGGTTATCCGCGAGTATCTTTTTATTCAATTAAGAAGTGTTTTTGATGTTTTGAACTTTTTTTAGCAGCATAACAATGTTGTTAATAACAATTAGCACAAGAAAACAATAAAATTGAAGAAATACAGCCAATTCGGTTAGTGGGCCCAAAAACGGGCCCAAGAAATTTAAAGATGTTACCAAAACTTGCACAAAGAATTAAATTTCGTATTTACAATTTTTCTGGACAAAGATCATCACTAATTAGGCAGAGGAATGATAAAAAAACAAAAATTATAAAATTATGCTGCGATCCCAACTTCTTCACTTGTACATAAAAACCATTTCCCCAATAGAGGTGGGTTATCCGCGAGTTTCCTTTTATTCAATTAATAAGTGTTTTTGTTGTTTTGAACTTTTTTTAGCAGCAAAACAATGTCTTTAATAACAATTAACACAAGAAAACATTTAATAACAATTAACACAAGAAAACGAATCAGCATCGACGATGACGATGCTGATTCGCTCATTCCTATTTTAAGTTCTCTTTCCAACGTTTACATTAAATCAAGATTTTAAAGAGAAAATTGATATCAAAACCCCAGTTGAAATGTTATTAAAAACATAAAAATTGATAGTTTTGATCGGTATTTTTAGGAAAAATTGGTCAAAGCCGTTAAATTTTATTTGACGTGCTTGAGTGTTTCTGATCATCTTTTTTTCTGCATCGATTTTTCACCAACTACAAAATTCAACAGAAACGCTTTTATTATAATCGAAATTTTTTCACAGGCCCAATACAAAATCCAATTAAAAGGTTTTTAATACTTTCGAGCTTCTAAAATATAAAATGAGGTTAGAGCCTGATTCATAAAATTTTATCTTCAATTTCATTAATTCAATAGATAGAAAAGTTTGAAAACTTTCAAATGAATTTCGTGATCAAATTCGGAGAAAAGTCACTTTTGCTTCAAAATCTTGATTCAAACTTTCTTTGTAATATAGCTCGTGTTGGAGACAAAAAGAATTAAGTTAAATATTTGACGATATCTTCGTTATTTCTGATAGGATTATAGATTTGTAATTCTTATTTCAGACTTGCCACAACTGAAACTCAACTTTCATACAATGAATAAGGTTAGAGTGTTCATAAATACACTTAAAATTGGTTATTACTATGACTTTTCTCTGTAATACATATATACTGCATCGAGAAACTCGAGATAAAGTTACTAGTCAAAGTAAACAATGTGGTTTAAGTCACAGCAAACATGGATTATAGTTTCTTCACCGCAGAAGACGAGAAGTGACATCACTAAAACAAGATTTTGAAGGTGAACACTGTAACAGAATCACTTGAAGCCGTCTCACGAATCATATATGAAATCATATATTGTAGCAGTGGAAATACTGAATGTGTACCTTCCACCAATCAGAGATTGAGAAGACACTATTCTCTTTTAAATAGAGGGAACTCTAATAACTATAGTCAGTCTATTAGTTAAATACACCAAGTATTAATTAAACCCAGTATTAATTTGTATTTATTTGTTATTACTATTATCCAGAAAGTAAAAATTGCATAAAAAGTACAATTTTTTCACAACAAGGTGTATGTGATACCTGAGTTCATTTTACATTCAAATTATTTTTTTGGTGCATTAAATTTGATAAGATGTATTTATTTAGTTCATTTCATTTGCCCTTACCATTTCTTACTTTATTCCTGTTCATACTTCATGTCACAAGTTACTTTTATTCATTTATCGTTTGTTTCCCTCTTCGTGATCAGAAATGTTGATCACACGTTCATGCTTTGTTTCTAAGTACTTAAGTTATACTCTCATTTATCCAAGTCAAATTCAGTTGCTCTTCTCTCTTCGCGAACTCGCAGTTAAAGTAAAATGACTAACTTCCGATTTCGCTCCGCGAATCACAGTTCTGGTAGTATAAAGCTAATGCCCACCGCAAGTGCCTACCGAAACATAAGAGCGTTCCACAAAACGAAAAGAACTCTTAACTGATTTATCAAAAGCGTGCAAAGATTTTCTGCCATCTCAAGATGCACTCTATCTTCAGGCGGCCTAAATTTTGTTTTACATATTGTGGGTTTACCCGCTAAGTGTTCTTCAGAAAAAAACTGGGTACAATCAAGGCAGGCCGTATGTTTCATAGCACACTTCCCGTTTCAAACTTGTCAAACACACAAGCCAGCAGAAAGGTGGCGGTTGTCAGGTACAAATCATGGCACTCTCTTTATAACTTGCATTTAATTGATCGGAAATCTTGGTTAGCAAGTGCCAAGTTTCCGAGTATTATTGAAACTTCGCCACCAGCTGAAGTGTTTTTCGATTTCTCTAAAAAAGTTTCCAAACTTTTAAAGTAACTGTATGGGTTGAAACTATTTCGATGAAACATTTTATCTGTTTTTTTGCAAATTTTTCTTCAAGGGGCTATCAATAATATGAAATAGGCCTGTAGGCAAAAAGGTCACCAAATTTTTGAGTGACCTTCCCATGAAACGGAAAAAGTCCGTGAAGCAAATATTTTTTGAAAAGCTCAATCGCTTCTTCTTTTTGATTTTTGTACTCGCCAACGTTAACTCGCCAACTTTTTGTTCTCGCCAACTGATTATATATTTATATATATATATATATATATATATATACATGTATGAATATATATATATATATATATATATATATATATATATATACATATATATATATATATATATATATATATATATATATAAATATAGTTGTATATATATATATATATATATATATATATATATTCATCTGTTTGAGTGATAACTCGCATTTAACTATTAGAGCTGTAATAGTGAATAGCTTGACATATATGATGCAAATATTAATTTGATAGGTTTTGAGCTATACGTGGGGTAAATTTCAATCACCTACGCTTCAAGTTGTTTGATTTGTGTGACCAAATGAGGAAATTATCCGAGTAGTGACAATGACCTAACATTTCAATCTCTTGTGAACTGTAGTCCAAACCACAGATCCAGTAGGCTTTCACTTCACATTTGGTTTTGTCGAGCTGACCAGTGAAGACTTTATGTTGCTTATCGTTTGCTAGAGTTTCTATTGTTTTGCTAAAATCAGACATACAGTTTGGTGATTGTACCAATTGGAACATAAGCTGTTTTTGTGAGGAATATTCCATTGCAGTTATAAAAAAACCCGATCGACTATGGTTTTCAATGTTGTTACTTAACCTAGTTTTTGGGTTACTGAAAGCTGTGTGCACTGGTGTAGAAGAGACTCTTGTTCGAAATTTGGGGCGAAGACCTGGCTTGAAACTTTCTGAATTTTAAACTGCAGGCTCTCTCATTCGGCATTTTATTATAGAAAGCTCCATTATTGCAACAAATATTTTGTGTCTTTCCATTATTTCAATGCTGCAATGAACCTGAAAACATTTCCAGCAAAATTGAGATCATAAGTGAGGAATTCTACCACGAACTTTCGCACTAAATTTAAGAGATCAGTGACAAGGACATACTGGGAAATTTTACAGTCGCTTAGTAGCAAAAGGTCAACCACAAGTTTCTGGTCCCACTTCTTGGAAATTTTATGTGGTAGCTGTTTTTCCTTCTCGTTAAGTCTATAACAAAAAAACTAATTGCGTTGAAGAACTAAAAAAAATTGGATCGCGGAAGAACGAGTTGGCATTGGTACTAAAGGTTGCTTATCATAAAAAAGCACAAGAAAAAAATTTCACACAACGAAAAAAAATTATTTGGACGTCGTTTTTGTTCTCAAACATCCCGGTTTCCTCCACAGGCATTGGCATAATGTGTGCACCACACGGTTGATAAGCCCATGGATTGTTTGGTATATATGAATGAAGACAGCGACTTGCTTGCCAAGTGGCGTCATTGCTCACGAGTGGTGGTCCGTAGAGTAGGTGGAAAGCAGCGCTGTAGCAATAAAAAATGCAGTTCGGATCTTTATAGTTCCTGATATTCAACATTAAGTGCTCTGATTGGTACTTCACTGCCAACGCATTGTACTCGACTTGGGGAGAACCCTGAAAATTTCATTTCGATTGACAGAATTTTTACAAAAACGCCATCCGCTTTCATTTGTCATTATTGTCGAGATACGTTTTTTAGTTGTTTAGCTCTTCTCCGGAATATATCATCTATCAGAATTTTACCAAGGTAGATGGTAGTCAATTGTGAATTGATGGAGAAATTCGAAGTACTGCGATTCTTCTGTTTAGGATACGTCTTTCAACATTTTTATTTTTAATTACAAAATGAACTTTCTTCTGTACCGCTTCAGTCTCACTTCTGTCGATCTGTTGAATCTCAAGTCTTTGATCAATGAGATAAACAAAGCATGTCATTTTTGATGCCTGACGTGTGCAATTGAATTGATCGCTAGCTTTCTATCGATTGAGGACGTTACGGGTAGGTCACCACTGTGCCCTTTAATTCTCCACTGTGGCTTTCCGTGATTTTGTATTATGTGATCTTCAAGCACTGATTTCAGTTAGAAAGTGTTACTGCAATAAACACAATGGTGAAAGGTTTCAGATCCGTTCAATTGCTTTGTATGTTTGATCATTCCGACGAGCGACGATGATTCGAAGTCACAATTTTTGCAATAAAGTGGCTCTTTCTGAGTTTTGATTTTGAGTTTTACTTTTCGTTGTCAGACCACACCGTCTCTGTTTTCCCAAATTGCGCTATCGATTCACACTTTTCAAGTCTAATTTCTAATTTTAATTCTAATTGATAATTTTTAAAATAAATTTGAATATGAACAAGGACCATTCTCTCGCCCATTTATCTTCCACTCCAGAAAATATATCATCAAAGGAATAATAAAATACGATGACAAAAAAATTTAATGAGGCAACTACTTACAAAATGATCGATACAGGAAATCTATTGAAAGAATTCTAGGGGCTAGAATTGATGATCGATGTTTGTGGCAGCGAGCTGTTTTGACTGGTGGACCTTATAAGGTAACAAATTTTGGTCAGCCCTACGTAAAAGAAATATACAAACGTGGAAAACCTGTTCCACGTTTGTGTTATTGGTGGTTTGTAGTCACCAATCCACCGCGAGTACTTTTTTGGTACTCGCTAAATTCAGTCCCTTACGCATACCTTAAATTAGTCATTTTTACTCTTTTTTAAACGCTTCCCTGCTTTAAAATTTCAATAGAAAAATTTGAGCTTTGTCTTTAACTCAGATTAGGATATATGCTGGGGAAATGTGATGCTTAAAATTTAAGACTACGGTAAAAGGGGGAAATGGAACAACGTAAACTTTCAATTTCGGATTTCTCTTCTTTCATAATTTAGTGTTGTAGCCTATAAGTGAAACTTTGGGGGTCCAAAAATCTTTAAGACCATTATCAAAATACGTTGAAAAGGGGTAGAAAAGAGCGGCTAATCCTTTTTTTTGAGGTCACAGGTTCCAGAGACTTTTGTTCAGCTCCGTGGGACCACGCCTTCACGTATTTCTTGAAGTTTCGGGTTTGTGTCACAATGTGCATTTTTTGAAATTGTTGAAATTTCAGTTTTCAGTGCTCACTTTCTGGTGCAGATATGCGATAGTTGTTTGATAGAAAATGTTTCATTTTTCAAAAGTCTGACAAAAATTTGTGTTTTTTTAGAACTTGATTGTTTTCAGTGTCGTTTATTTCACAATCGGGGCTAGCAATATTGAGCATTTTCCAGAGAACCTCGATCCTTCCGAGATCTCTCCAATATCCTTCTTGATTTTCGTATACGGGTAGTTCTCTCTAGTATTATTCGTAGAAAGTCTTCCGTATAATTTCTTCAAGAACTGGGGTATTAAATATAAACACTCATCTGTAGTTTGTTGCAAAATTGAATGTGTACTGGAATCCTTTTAGTAATTCTTTATCAAAACAAAATGACTGAATGAAATCTA
The DNA here is from genome assembly GCF_964194025.1 of Convolutriloba macropyga. Lineage (NCBI taxonomy): Eukaryota > Metazoa > Xenacoelomorpha > Acoela > Convolutidae > Convolutriloba > Convolutriloba macropyga. The sequence continues at coordinate 791 of NW_027450146.1, read as the reverse complement.
ACAAAACAACTGGAAGAGACATGATTTGATGTAACCTACGCTTCCTTTGACCATTCTTGTTCAATAATAACGGTTGTTTCTTGCCTGTATGTTTTGTAGGCTAACGTTCTTTTCTCCAATCTTCGCTCGTTTTTCAGAATAATGACTAGTTGTGACATTTTATATTATCCTTTTCAAGAACTGCAGTGAAAATTCGACTGTTGAATACGACAAAGTGTTCAAGTAAAATGAACAATATTCAAATCTTAGCACTTGCTTCTTTTTGTTAGGAATTGTATGTTGTTAAATTTTATTTGTCTATACAAAGTTCTGTACTACGTTCTATTGTGTATTCCTTTCCATAAGTTAACTAAAATGCGTAAGGTTCTTGTGGTATTTGGCGTTGGCGTTACCACATATTTTTCAGTTTATTGTAATTGTAGTTCTTAAAAGCTGTGTTGTGTAGACTATTTATGAAATTCATGAAAGACTCTGTGAAATAGTGCTTTTAATTCAACGTGATTAGCGTTTTTTAGAATTTTTTTTGACCAATCGCATTTTTAATGGCATTCAAAGTCCAGCAGCTCTGCGAGTACGTGTTTTTCATAAATTACTGTATTTCAATTCGTTTTTCCTTTTATGACCGTTCATTTAAATTTATTCTATTATAACAAACAGAATATCCACCGAGTGAATTAAATGGAAATAGCTGAAACCCTCAGTAAAAAAATCTAGATTTTTGTGATTAGTTTTTTGATATCTCGGAAGCTGAAGAAAAAATTCTGTGTGAGGTTTTTCCAACAAAAAACATA